>NW_008630536.1:0-57796 GCF_000691845.1 Merops nubicus
CCCGCTGGGCCGGCCCCCGGGCACTTGCCGCGTTTTCTTGCCCCCCCAGACTGGCCGCTTAGTTTCCAAGAATTTTTTTTTTCCGCGAGGGATTTGGGCCGATCCCCTCGGAGTCCCCCGCGGCGCGGTGCGAAAGCGAGTTGCCGGTCGGGAGCTGCCTGCGCGGGTTGTCCTGCCTGTCCGCTGCGTTAGGTCTGTGCTTGCCTCGACGCGGATGTCTGGTGTGCTGTCGAAACTTAATTTTGTTTCAGGGAAATCTTCTCAGTGTAACGCATTTCTTTATTTCCTTCCTGGTGCTTCCGATATTACATAAAGTACAGAGAACGGAATTCCTGGTGAAGCCAGTGCCGACTTGCCAAGGAAAGCCTACCTTCGAAGTAACTGGTTTTATGCTAGCTTCACAAGTTGTTCCTAAATTCTTTAGCGCTTTTCACCAGCAGATTTGCTCAGCTTAGGAGGGATTTGCTTTTGTTAAATTGCTGTCATGGGATGTTGTGAACCAAATTGAGCATTTTTAGAAACAGGAGCTGCGGGAGCACTTCTACCAGCTGTTGTGCTGCTGGCATCTGGCAGACCCACTCTGCTCTGCCAGAGTTCCTGAGCTTAAAAGGGGGAGGAAGAAGTGCTCAGTAATTGATTACCTGAAAGACAGTTTGAAAAAGTGCCATAGATTGGTAGTTGTTTTACCATATGGTATTCATTAATTGATTATGTTTTGGTTTGTGTTGATTTTGTTTTTAATACTTGTTTCCCAGACTTAGCGAAGCTGGTTGTCTTTCCTGAGGTACAGTGGGATCAAACAAACAAACAAAAGAAGAAAACCAATCATGTAAATTCTTTCAATGTGCTGTTGTATTTACAACGGTTTATTAAAATGGTGTTACTGAAAATCTATCACTTAAATTCTTGTTAGAGAAACATTGGCTTTGATTATGGAAGTGATACCGGGCCTTTTGTCTTGCCTTGCTGTGCCTCTTGACACCCCCCCCACACCTTTCAGTGAGTTAAAGCCACTGCTTTAGTTTATACAAATGATCTCTGTTTGTCAAAGGGATGTATTGGCCACAGGAAAAACTTGTGTCTTGTTTGTAAGAAGATGTCCCTCTGTGCCCGTTTACAGTTCTGGTTTTAGCTGCTCACAGAGAGAGATCACATTTGGGCAGTCTTACTGTAGTGTTTTTAAAAACACAGGAAGTTTCTATTTTAAGAAAGAAAATGCAATGCCAAGCTAACTTTAATGACATTCAATTTCTTCTCAAAATAATTATTTGATATAAGCTGTTTGGTAGCTTTACCTGAGAACTGATTTGTTGCTTGTGCAGAAGGAATAATCAGTTCAGAGGCCTGAAACTTTCTTCTGCATACAGCCGGTGCTGGTCTAAAGGGATAATTTTACAGGGATCAGGCTTTGGGGTAGTAATGTGGGAAAGTGCATTTGTTTAGGTTATCATCCTTGGCTTCTTCTGATACTGAGCAGCTTTTCTGTAGGCATTAGTTTTTCAGATGCTAGAAAAGAGGGGGATGTCTGCAAAGATAGTGTTCCCTATTACAACTTGTTTGAATGGCTGAGAGATTTTTACTGTCTTCCCCAACCTGTGCCATTAAAACTAATTCATAATTAAAGTGGTAGCTGATAGCTTTGTTATTTTTGATGTACTAGATGCAGGTTTTAAAACCTCCTCCTAAATGAAATGTGATAAAGTGGTTTTTAAAACCTCCCACTAAATAAAATGTGATTTGGTCCCTGTTTAAAGCACTTGTACAAGTATTTTCATACATAGCTATCTGGTAGGTAACTGCCGTACTTTTTATGGTCTTGATCTACTGAGCTCTGGAACAATGATTTGAGAAAGAAAGATGTCTGCCTGTACATCTATCTGTCTAAATCCGTATATAAAAGGATTGGGGGCTTGTTTCTTATTCTGGTAAAGAAAGTTAGCTGTCCCTTAGGGAGATCACTGTTTTAAGACGATGTGGAAAGTCTTTGCCTGCTGTCATTTTCCATTAGCTTTAGGAAGCAGGGGCACCTTGCAGGGTTCTTTGGTTGGATTTCAAATGTTGTCAGGGTTTAGTCTTTTTCTTGCTGAAGCAGAAGGCAAGATTACAGTGACTTGAATTTAAACAAAATTGAGTCCTGAAAAAATACTGTACTCTTACGTTATTTGCCTCGGGTTTTTCCTTCCTGGAATATCCAAAATTCAGACTGGCAGAAGTGAAAGATCACTCAAGGAAGAAAGTGTTTGTTCCCATTTTTGGAAGTCCTTTTGATAAATACTTAGTATATTGAAAGAAGAAACACTAGTTTTGAGACTGTGTACTTTGTGAGGGTGTCTCTGGATACCATGCTAACATCATGAAAGATGGAAGCATGCTTAAAAAAATAATTCTGTAGTACACTGTAAGCCCTGCTTCTGTGGTATTAAACCAGAGACAGGCAGTGGTACTATTGCAGATTAGGAGATTGCAGAGTGCAGCATGGAGGGGAGCTAGTGGCCAGGATCAAAGGCAGGAGTTTCTTACGCTTGCTTGACTGTTGAAAAACTTTAAGATACTGTTACTGTGGAGAGTCCTATGTATGACCAGTGAGGAAAACTGGTGGGAACTGGCAAGCTGGAAAGAAGGTCATAGAGTGCCAACAGGAAAACCACCTTTTTCCAGGGCATCTCTTCTCTGAAGTTTCCACATCCCATCAAGCTGGCTTTCACACTGAGCAGAAGTCCTGGAAGTAGTTGTAACCAGGGAAGTGGAATCTGGCCCTGGACTTCAACAGATTTACACAGCACTGGCTCGCTCATGGTCAGGGATGTCCTGAGAGGTTAGTGTCTGGGCACTCAACAGCTTTCTGGTGGCAGGGACGTGTAAGGAATGATCAGAGAAATTGCTTTTTCAGAACTCATTCCTGTGTTTTCCAGCTTTGTGGTTGGCTTTGATAAGGTTGTTACACAAGTTTAAATATCACCATGAATAATATCAATAATTACTTGATTTGGGGGTTGAATGTTTAATTAGTGGACACTTGGAAAAAAAAAAAACCCTTTTTCTAAAACTCATAAGCTTTTTCTTTTTAGTAAATATATACTTGGAACAATTGCAGAAAATTAGTTTATTAAATCTCATTTCTGTAAGGCTGCTGACCAATAGGATAAGCTACTTTGATAGTAAAGGTTTTAAACATATTCTTTAAAAATAAATCTGTTTGGCAGCTACAGCTCATGAAGTTTGGTACTGCAATGCATTGTTGAGCTCTATACCCTCCTTTAAAAATTTTAAATCCTAGAAACAGACTATATTCAATTATAATGGCAGATGAACTTGAGCTGTCTTTCTTGCACTGAGATTTAGGCAGCCTTCTGTCTTCTAGAAAATTTAGGAGAAAATCTGAACTAGTTTCAGTATGTTTCTAAAAGTGATAGTCACTGAGGGCCTAATTCTTTCTTCATCTGCCTTGTGAAGTGCAGCACTCTGTAAATAAATAGTCTCTTTGAAATATTGTTTCATTTGATTTTTTTTCTAGAGACATTTACAATTCATCATTAATAAATGTATCAGAATAAGACTTGAATTACTTCTGGATATTCATTTTTGTGTTCTCTCGTAGTATGAATTACATTATTTTCTGTTAGAGCTTGGGTTAAGAAACAGTTTAGTCTTATAATTTAGCCTCTGACTTTAAAGATATTACAAGATTAGCTCTTTAACCCCTTTCTTGGGGCTGGTTGCGTTCTTAAGCATAATGGCTGTGGAAGTCATGGGGAAAGCTATGTCTGGAACATGGAAAAAGAAATTTGAAGCTGTGTGGTCTAGCAGCCTGTGTTTTGCTGTGGGAATCTGTGTGCTGGGACCCTGCACGCTTGGGCTCCCTTCTCATTGCTGCTGGGGTATTTTTGTCACCTTGGGCAGGTAACTTCAACTTCTGCTGCTCTGCCTTACATGCTTGCTGGCCAGTCTGCAGGGTTCACAGAAAGTTCCAAAATATCAGTGAACAGAAGATCCTTTCCAAGTAAATCTTTTCCAGCTATCCTGCCACTCCATCAGCCTACAACACTGAGTCGAGGTCTCCTTTCCATTCTGCCTCGTATGGAGCTCCTTCTGAGGCCTTACACTCCAGCAATACAAGCTGTATTCCAGGACTGAGTTCCCTCCTCATCTTTTACCTCTGGGCATCTTCTCCCTTATTTGTTCCTCACAGTCTGTGTTCGTAAGGGGCTATAGCATGGGGTAGGGCTTCTCTGCATCAGGGTAGGGCTCCATCACAAACCCTTGTGGCATAGCAGTTTCCCCCCTACTTCATGCAGGTAAAGGATGATGTCAGGAGCATTAGTTCTCTCCTGACTCCAGAGCTACACCACTGGTGACAGGTTTTAAAAAGCTGTGTTTCCAAATCTTTGTACTGGTTTTAGGAGTCCTTGCTTTTGAGGAAAGGCTGTTCAAATTTGTTTCCTTCATCCAATTATACTGAGTCTTTTTTCCCATCCATTTTTCTCAACTTCTCTTTCTAGTATATTTACTTTAAATGTACCTGTTTTGAATGGGATAGTTGGATCCTCCCTGTGTAAGGAGGATCAGACTTTGGGAAGGGATTTCAGGATGTAGTTCCACATTTTAAATAATATTAAAGAATGCGGTCTGATAGCACAGTGCTTTGTAGAAAGCCCGCTGGGACCACAGGGTGTGTAGGGAGGATGGCTGTTGAGTCAGCTGTGCAGAAACAGAGCTGCTCCCTTAAAGCATCTGTGCTCTTGCCTTATCTGGACCTTGCAAATGGATCTGAATTTTCAACATATGGGTTGATGTACCCTCTCTTGTGAATGATGGAACTTACTGTTTGGTTGTTGTTGTTGTTAAGAAATTAATTTTGAATAAAAGCTTTGTTGAGCTGAAATGGGAGAGAATTATGTGATGTGGCATGAAAGGCAAAGGGTTATCTTTGGAGCTGTAGTAGATCAAGTGAGGAGAGTGTCTTTCCCCAAGGCTTGATAATGCGGTGGTGCCCGATGAAGGGAAAGGAGGCTGTGTATTAAGGAAAGTACCAGAGAAATGGCAGAGAAGAGAAACGCAGCTGAAGCTGGAGGACTGGCTTTTTTTTTAAACCAAACTGAAAGCTCAGCTGCTCCAGGATTCCTCCTTTTCTCATCCTCCTAGCCTGTTTGGAGGAGATTTGCAAGTAAAATTTAAAACCCGGAATTTGTTAGAAACTTTAGTCTCATCTTAACAAGTGACCATTAAAAGATAAAGCAGGTCCTTTGTGATTGCCTGGGCTTTGGTGTGCCTCTGAAGGATTGTATGGTGGCAACTAGCTAGCCTTGGGGGGGCATTTTCAGAAACTCAGTCCTCTTGGAACAGGATTAGTTCTGCTCCATTAACGCAGAAATAGGTTCTGAAAAATGATCAGCCAGATCAGCTTTTAAGGAGGAGAAACTTACAGCTTCTCAGTCCTTCAGAAATCTTCAGCCCCGCTGTCAAACTCAATCTGTGTTGTGTCCCACACCATCTGGTAACTGCTGTATGAATGGCTTGATTACCCAGAGTCCGTGTTACCAAACTGTATTATGTTCCCTTTGATACGTGAAGGATTGTAGTTGTGCTGTGCATGGAATCGTTGCAGTGAGGAAGGATCCTTTCTGGGGGTGAGCCACAGTTCAGGAGTATGTATCTGAGATGTGTGTACCACGTTGGCTCTGGAAGAGGCTGTATCCAGGCGAGTGTGTGTGAAAGTGTTCTCTCTCACTTTCTTCTGGGAAATTTTTATAAAGTTTCCTATTTAAAACTCACTGCTTTGCTGCTTCTGGGAAAGGGTAGTTGAAGATAGGAAGTTGGGGTGAGGCAGAAATAAATTTCCATTTTATTTCCTTGTTAAATCAGCTGAATTTGCCATCAAGAGCCTTGAAAAATTAAGGTGATGTGATGAATGTTTGAGTGCTATGTTAGCTCAGTGAATGCTCTTAGTGGAACAGCACACAAAAATGAGAAGACAACATTATATTTGATCCAAAGCATAAATTAGAAGGGCAACATCATCAAGATGAGTGCATCCAGAGGCAATGCTAGTGTAGAATGACTTTTTTCCACATTTACATTTTAAAACAGAAATAAATTTTGATTTTGAGGAAGAATAGGGTGGGAATGGTTATCTTCAGGTGCAGAAAAGGAGAGGATTTCAAATGTAGAGTGGTTTTTGTCTGACCTGTGACTATTCAAGTTTGATTAAGGTTTAGCAGAGGTGGGAGGAGAGCAGAGATTCTGCAAGACCTGCAGGTGTTTTTTTCCAAGAGACCAAAATAACCAAACAAAGGTTGCTGTCTCCAGAATAGTCACTGTTTGTTTGTCTACAGAAACTTGGAATGAAAAAACTTAAAATCACTCAGGGCAGCAGCAGCAGGTTCTTTTATTTTTCCAGACAGGCAGCAGCCAGCACTTGCTAGAAGAAAGTGCATTAGGCCTGTTCACAACAGCTCCACTTGAGAAGTGTGTGGTAAGGGTGATTCAGTTTCTAAAGTGTGTCATTCTTTGAAACAAATCTGAGTGGGAAACTGAGGATACAAGGGGAATCATTCCTTGCCCAAGGTCAGTCAAGGTTCTGCTAGGCAAGAGAGAATATTTGGCAGTAATTCTTTGTTACCCTCTTTTTGAGTTGCTAGTAGGAACTTTTCCAAAACAAATCTAGTCTGATGGTCTAAGTGCCTTATTTTGTAGTTTACTTTCTGTGTTGCTGCCTTTTGAATTAGACTTGGTGCATTTCCTACTTCTGCTGCAACAGACTTATTTAGAAGAAGACCAAAGAGTTCTGAAGTTTTTGGCCATGTTCACTTGAGTGACTGGTAGAGCTAAAAGGAAGTTGTTGGAAGGTTCTTACCTATTTTCCTGCTCTAAGATAATGTTAAACATATTTTAATTTAATTCAAATTGCTGGTAGGAGTTATGGCTTGGACCTCTTTGGCAAAGAGGTGTAGACTTTGCTGTAAACAGGATGGTCAAAAGAAAGAAAGAGACCAAATAAAGGAGCTCATCAAGTAGAGCTGTCTCTGAAAGAAAGAGCTGGGTTGGGCCCAGGACAGAAAAGCCTCCATCTGCATCAGGCATATCTGTCCTTTCCAGCACTACCTTCAAAAGTGGAAGAAGAAAAGGCTGGCATGTTGGTTTTCTTATAGGTATTTTCGTGGAGACCATATAATCTCTATGTAGCTGTTTTCACACTCTTGGAATTAATTGCTTATTTTTTCTAAGTGTTGTAAAGAAAATCATGATGATGGTGAAAACTTCTCAAGCAGTTGGACTTGCAGAGTGGCCAGAGATGGGGGATAGCATCTTGAGGCACAGAAAACAACTGATGTTAAAGAAGGTGGGTAGTAGAGGTAGAAGCTTTTAAGTATGTCAAATGCACAGGTATTATGTAGGCCTATACACTTCTCTCAATTCTCACTTAATTTGATGTCAGTATGAGGCTTGTACAGCAACAGGAATTGATTTTTCTTGTTCCTCCAAAGCTCTTGTCATTGTAATTATTTTTTCACTGTCTTTTCTCGCATTCAGACATCACTCTGAGCACATACATTCTCCTTGAGGATCAGCACAGGTTCTATTATTTCCAAACCTTTTCTATCTATTCACTGTTTTTATTTTTCCAACCATGTTTTCGCATTTTCTGTCCTTTCTTCAAGTAACTCCCATTTCACTTTTCATCTCTTTCTTCACCTTCAGTTTCATCAGCTAAAATAATTTGCAGTAGAATGTTTTGTGCTGACACTTTAGTGACATCAAGCTTTACATGGTTTATACTACCATGTAATCAATTATATTGGTCTTGGGGGAGGCAAGCTGCTTGGAAGTCTTTTCAAGCTCAAGGCTTTTAGTCTATTCTAAAAGAGAAATCTGTATCAGCTAATCTTGAAAATAGTAATAATACAAATCTCGTATTTGGGACAACTCAAAGCCTATGTATACATAAACTTTCTTTACATTTTGCAGTGTCTACGTATGTCATATAGGTCAGAAACATGTCACCTGGTCTGGATGTAGCTAATGGGTTCCTCCTGGGTCAAGTGATTCTTGTTTGTTTAAATTTCACTGGGCTTTGAGACCATCACCAGAACTGAACTGTCTGCCACATCCTAGATTCAGGTTGATCCAGGTGTCCCACCCATCAGGCTCTTGGCTTTTGTAGGGTCAGGAGACTGCACACTGAAGTGTTCCTTTAACCCGTGTTGTTCGGGTGTAGCACTTCGGCATCTTCAGAGAGCATTGCTTTCTGGCTGAGGTATAAAGCTCAGAAATGTTAATTCATACACCTGCCTCACACAGAGACAGCACTTTTGAGGAATTGCAATTTTCCAAGACCTTACAAATCATGTTTCTCATATAACCATGTGGATCTCATTTATATCCCTATTGAAGAGTCTTAGTCTCTCTGTAGGAAGAGCTTCCACGTACAGAGTGGTCATCTAGATCACCCTTGTTGATTTTTGCTGAACCTTTTTCAGATCTGCTCTAGGGAAGGGTATTAAGTGTAGGATAGCTTATAATAGCTTAGCAATGTGATCTGCTTTCCAAATAACCCTGAGCACTCAGTAAAATAACGTAGGTAAATTTTCTTCTCTGTTACTGAGCAATGAGCCCATGTCTCCATGGACCTGTGTGGTCTAACATCGAGCTCTTTCTCCTGGGTGGTAGTGAACTGTTTGGGGTCCCTCAGCATGTATTGCAAGGTTAGGATTGGCTTCCCCATATGTGCTTCATTTCACTTGACATTTTGTTACCCAGTCATTCAGTCTCTAGTTCTTTTGCTGCCTTGAATAACTGAGTCATTAGCAAGGTCTCACCTCACTGTTCACCCTGTTCCAGATCATAGACGAATACCAAATGGCACATCCCGGCACAGTGGCCTGCAGAACTGCACAGTGAACTCATCTCTCCTGTTGCAAGAATGGAAAGTTTACTCCTCCCACTTCCTATTTTTAGCCAGATGTTCATCTGCGTAGGGATTTTCTGAGGGCATGACTGCTAATAGTTCATGTCATGGCTGCTTACCTCACCTAAAATTTTAAGTATCTATTGTAAGGCTACCTCACAGAATGGACTTTCATAGTGTTTCATGTTTAACCAATACACTGTGGACTCATCAGTGAAAACACATCATAAATAATAACGTGATGAGAAAATCTTCAACTCTTCTATCTGGAGTGTAATATATTATGAATATTGGTTCTCAAATCAATCACTGATAATAAATGAAATGCAATTTGGTATAATTTAACATAGAGGTTCTGCTGGCATGCTGAATGAGTGACATGCCAATGTCAGTTCACCAGGACCTGCAGATGGAGTTTCCTGGGCATACTTTAACACATGCATTTTATATATGTTTGAATATACCGTGTTTCCTTGTGTGTACTTTAAGGCATGTATTTGGTACATGTCTTAGCTGATTTATACATGTGACTTTTCTTTTGTATTTCAGAAATATTTTATACCTATGAAAAGTGGTCAGAAACATTGCTATGCATCAGCAATTCTATCCAAGCGCTGACTTCATTTCAGTGGAACACCTGGATTTCCTACAAGTTCTTATTTCCTGGAAGACTAATTTAATAGGTTTTTATGAATAAAAGCAAATGTTTAGAAAGATTTATGCTTACCAAATGGACTTTTCTCTTCCTGGTGTAACTCAGGTGTAATGTCCTTGCTAAGACCTCTTTTGCTGGATGTCGTCCCAACGATTCAACAGACTGCTGCTTTGGCTCTTGGGAGACTGGCCAACTGTAACAATGACCTGGCAGAAGCAGTTGTGAAAGGAAACATTCTTCCACAGCTCGTGTGTTCATTGTCTGAGCAGAATGTAAGGCATCATTGTTTTCTTAAGTAATCATTATTTTTAACTATTGCACAGAGAAAGGGAAATCATTCTGTATCAGCTTTCTGCTGTTACTCTAATGTATCAATAAATGTACTGATGTTAGAGACAACACTTGCGTTTGAACCCCTGAGAGATCAATGTGTACTGTGTGCCTAAGTCTGACTTCAAATTAGCTTGACTTCAGAGTATCATCCCACCTTTTAATGCACTATATGAAATAAAATAATATCACTGTTATGTTTTTAAAATATTGAGGGATGCTTTATAAAAAGCCCCTCTTTAAAAATGAGACAGTTTCAGAGCTTTAGTGATAACTGACTGGGATTTGTTGATAGTACCAAATGCTTGTAAAATATGCTATAAAAACTGAACTTCTTTAATGAAATATTTCATGTGTCCAAATGTAGCCTTTTGGAAATCTGTAGCATGAGAAATATCAAATCACTGACAGGAAAATACATGGAAAGGTTTTAAACTTCGTATTTGTCAAAACTGAAGTGTAGTCACAATTGCCATGCAGATAAATCTGGTGGTGTCTCTTCTTGCCATTTTTCTTCAGGTTTTACATATGTTCTAGCTTTGATTTTTCAGTGGAACTAACCTAGATTAACAAAAATACTTTCAGATAAGGTTCCTAATAACTGGAAAAAGAAAGAGGCAGCTGAGGGTTAAGTTCTTTGATACCACAATCATGCTTAGGTTGCGGGTTTGATTTATTAGATTTAGGAGAAGTAGGATTTCAATGGAAATATAATTTGAAAAATGAAGTATTTTAATTTTCAGTTTTTTGATGGAAACATAAGTGTAAGTACTTATTGCATATTTTTTTGTGTATATGGGTCATTGCCTATACAATTAATCTAAAAGCTAAAGAAAAAAACCTTGATGTCAACTTACTGGTATAGTATGGAAAGAAAGTTAAAAGTTTTAGTTAGACAAGTTTATAACCATTTTGGTTATTTTATTTATATTTTTAAGGGAAGAAGGGGGGCAAAACTCTTTATCCTTGATTTTGGTTTGATAACTAGCCTCCTGCTAAAACTCAAAGCCTTGATAAATAGCTTGCGTACCCCGATTTATCTCTTCCATGTTACTGCCTGTGCTGTAGTTACATCAAGATGGCTGTAATTCAGAATCACTTGGGCCAGCAGCAAGATTAGTGGGAGGTCATGGAAAGCCTACTATGCCTTGGTGACTGAGGGCAATTGGAGGAAACTCATTATCCAGTTCATGCAGAGTTTAGCAGTTTATTTCCCATAGGCAAAAAACCACCCCAGATACGTTTCCATTCCACTCGCTCTTTGTGTATCATCATGTACATTTAAGGAGCAGGTTCTTTGAGCACACAGTAAATACTGACTACTGATTTATGGAGTATAGTTACAGGGTCACATCCCAGATCAATGTTTTGTCAAACTGAGCAAAATACAGTTTTACAGTGTGTTCTTACTGCCTGGGAATACATTTTGTCTGTAAATAAATCTGGTTTGAATAATAAAAACAAAGAAGTGTTTTTCTGTGCCAGGAGCATAATTACTTAACAGAAATAACAGTCACATATTTGCACATACATAGACTGATGTAAACAACTGTAACTCCACCAAGTTCAGCAAACCTTATGGTAGTTTACATTGTATAGGGGTTTGATCATTTGTCTGTGCTGTTTCCCTTATTTCAAGGGAACAGAAGTTGTTTAGTCCTTTGCTTATAAATTATCTTTAATGTACCTGCTTGTAGGCCTTAATTTAGAGGACTAGGTTTTTGTCATTAAGGAGTTATATCAGTACTAGTAAACCAAGGAAGGACAGGGTATGTGTTTGAGCACTGGAAGGTGACTGTGCTCTTTGATCATTAACATACTCTCTGATGTGGTTTTAGCCACTGCCAACTGTCAAGCTACTAGGCAATGCCTGGCCATGGGTTAGAGGATAGCACAAGACAGGGATGGTTTCCAGCAGTATAGATGAGGTCGTTGTGCTGTGAGGGAAGAGTTTAAGCGGATGGACACGGTGTGCTGTGTCACTTCCCTTCAGGGCCAGGGAGTGGGCCTGGCTCCACTTTACTTCTGTGGAGCCATTGCAGATACTCCTCTGTTGCTGTACCTTAGTGCTTTAGATCAGACTTTTGAAGGTGTTTGGGCACCTTACAGGATGCACAAAAGCACTCACGTGGTTCTTTGTTTCTCTGGACTTGATCCAAAAGGGATGTGGGCTTTGCATTAAGTTTTGGGTACTCCGAGAGTAGAAATGTAGCTCTGTAAAGAGCCCAGCCTCTGTGCAGAGCAGGAAAGAATCAAGGACCTTGGAATGAGATTAAAAGGAGCTGGCACATGGGGAGAGCCCTCTAGAGCTTGTCCATAGGGATGATCTGTCAGCTGCTAGGCTGGAGAGCACACCCTGGGCACATGGACTTGCACTCATTGGTGCACAGTGGCTTCACAAGGGAGGGAAACTGTCTTTTCTTGACACGTTGTCTCTGGCCATAGTACTTTAACTGGGCTCTGGATTTTGAAACTGTAAAGCAGGGGGGAAGAAATCTAATCTTCAGCTAGTTATGAAACTGCAGGAGGTTTGCTTTTGTGGTGTAGACTTATCTGTGCTTTTAGAAGAAACTACAACCACCATTGCAGTTTACAGGGAACAAAACATGCATTTGGTCCAGTACTGAAGGAGATGGGTAGAACTGAGACAAGTGTGTGGGTTTTGCTTGAACTTATGACAGAGGTGCCAAAGTGCTTAGTCCTGTCAAAAGGGAACTGTTTCAGGATACATGCAGGAGTGAAATTGCAGGCTGCTTGATCAAAACCAACAGTGTTGGCTGCTTGGTGGAATAGGTTTTCAGGATCTTAGCCATGGGCTTAGGCAATATTTAGGCATTTTAGGATTCAAATCCTAAACCCATTTGTTGGATTTAATTTGCTATGTCTCAGTTTCTTGTTTGTAAATGTAAACAATGTTTTCTCAGAGGTGTTGTGAAGGTATACACATTAGAAATTGTGAAACTTTGCAAGTGTCACAGATGGCTAGAATTATTTTAGGAGCTTGTGTTGCATAACCTGGTTGAATATGTTAAGAGCTATTGTTTTTGCAGTTCTTATCATTCACTAGTCACTTAAACAAACAGACTTATCTAGATAATTATCTTTTTCCCATATCCTTTTAACCCTCTCTTTTTTTTCTGTTTGTTTATGCACTTACTGCAAATTTTAGATCATGAGCTGTCTCAAAGAAGGATGGTAGGCTCACTATTTGTGTGATGTCTGGTGGTCCTTATTTGGATCTGTATGTATCGCTGCTACTAAAAAAAGTCTAATTTATGCATGTGTGTACTGTATTATGCTTCAAACTACTTCATGTTAGTAAAAGTTGGGGTTTGTTTGTTTTTCTACTTTGCACAGCGTTTCTACAAGAAAGCAGCTGCATTTGTGCTAAGAGCAGTTGGTAAACACTCTCCTCAGCTAGCTCAGGCAATAGTTCAGTGTGGAGCACTGGAAATGCTTGTAATTTACTTGGAAGATTTTGACCCTGGAGTCAAAGAAGCTGCATCTTGGGCACTTGGGTATATTGCCCGACACAATTCAGGTAATAGATTTCACATATTTCTTTCAACGTAATGCTATGTAAGAGTTATAATAAATTACATTATTGTAATCATAGAATCATAGAGCTGTTCAGGTTGGAAAAGACCTTTAAGATCATTGAGTCCAACCATTAATCCAGCGCTGCCAAATAAATAGGACATAAATAGGACAAGATGCTATTTCTTCACTACTGGTAGAAAATGTTAAATTTGGAATAAGAACCTATTCTAACTATACCAATCTAACAGTTGGGCTCATGACCAGGACATGACACTCTGCTTTATTCTTTTTCATGAAGAAATTTCAGAATCCTTGTACATTGGCAACTGTTACTGTGGAACAGAGTTTATTTTGCTTGACATTAGTTCTTGTTCTATATACATAGTAAAATGGAGAAGCCTAGGCAGAACCAAGTTTCATTCAGCTTATAGCAGTGCCTTCAGGATAAATATGCTATATTAATTGCACTATTATCATTAACCAGTGGATCACACTCTTCTCTGAGAGTCAGGAATAGATCCTAGAAATCTGATATCGAGCAGTTCACTGCTGTCTCACAAGCAGTTGTATAACTCACTGCCAGTGTCATGTTCCTATTTAAAAGCTGATCCACATGGTTGGTAATTCTTTTACCAGCTATTTATATAGATCAAGTAAAAGTTTAGAGCCATGAATCAAAGAACTGAAGGAAGAAACTGCTGGCTGGAAAGGTTGGGAGAAATGGCTTGTGTTCATATTGTTTAAACTTATTCTAGGATCCCATTAACTCATGCATTTATGTTTGGTTTTGGCTCTAAAACGTACATAGACTGAATTTGGAAATTATTTTCCTATTTTTTTTTTTAAATCTTTATGGAGTGTTGGACTGCAGAAGGCACGGGGGATTCCCCTTTCCAGTTAGAGAGAGGGTTTACTTACTGGGACAGACTCCAAAGTTGTCAGCACTTTCCCAACAGCACTTTTCCTGCTTTTTCTGGGAAACAAATTCATTCTTGGGGTACCTCTGTGGTAAAAATCTTTTATCTTTTGGTCAACAGGTCTGAATCCCTTTGGTGGAAAACAATTGTTGCTTCCATCTGAAAGAGATTTGTTTGTGTCATTTGTTTGTGATCGTTTGTATGAATGTGTGTAGTGTGGGTGTCTGTGTTACTCTTAACATAAACATTTCTGTAGTTTTGTTATGTCAGTAAATCAATATTGACTTACTTCAATTGCCCTTCATGCTATTCACTGCATGAATGCTGGCTGAACTTTAGGGTGAACCAGTTCATTCTGTGATGGCATTGTCTGCAAAGATGGAGGTGATGTGGAGGTACTGAAGACAACCAACTCCTTGTACAAATTTTTATTCCATGGTTTTGAATTATTTATTCTGTGACAGTGAATGGGTGCGTGCCTCATGTCAATTTGTGCCAGCAATAAGAACAGCATTTTCAGAAATTAGGTTGAAATTAAGTGTTACCAAGCTGCAAGTGTCAGGACATAGACAGATCACTAGATGTAATCAGTTATAAAACCCCAAAGAAATGAATAAATAAATAAATGAAACAAACTGAAAGAAATTGCTCTTCCTCTGCACAGCTATGGCCAATTTGGGGGATTTACCTTCCTCTATAACACAGCCACAGGAAATCTCTAAAATGATTACTGAAAGTAGAAGAGTTACACTCAAGAAAGATCACTCTGTGCATGGTGTGTTTCTTACACTCCCGCAAGCATGCCTTTGCAACAGGATATTATTGGAGAGGGATTACAAAGGTAGATGGACCTGTTCTTATCAACATCTGGTGGATACTGTTCAAGAAACTGGATTAGACTCACATGCCTGGGTTGACAAAATCTGGCAGTTATGATTTTATGTCTTTGTTGGTGGACACACATTGCAGCTTAAACTCTAAAAATATAATTGGGTGTGAAATGGTTTTCCCCACCCAAGAAAGGCTTTTTTCAGTTTCAAAAAGTGTTTCAGTTCCAAACTGGGACAACATTAAGACAAGATTTTTTTTTTTTTTTTTCCCCTCTCCTGAAAAGATAAGAGGGTAGGGAGGCTTATTTGCCCAGGCAAGAAAAGTTCAATAATTAGGGCATATGTCTGTGATGTATGTGGGAGACAGATAAAAGTTCTGATCTGTCTTAGGCAAGGATGTGAACCTCTGTCTCCCTGAATGCAAGCAAAGGCTCCCAACATTTGGTGATAACTGCAATGGTAGGGTCTCTCTGCCTTTAATCAGGAATTCCATCCATGACCTTGTAAGCTGCTCTCTAGGAAATGTGGTGTATGTTCCCATGAGAAGACTTCCATTTTGAGGCATCAAGAGGGTGGTAGTGTTTTGTTGTGGTGTTTTGTATTTTTTTCTTTTTTTTTTTTGTGTGTGTCCCCCATCCCCACCTCCCGATGAAAACATTCTCTAGTGAGCAAATTCCCTACTGTCTTCACACAATGATGTCTTGAAATGCACTTCTGCTGTGGTCTCCAGAAGGCCTGCGAGATATTAGGTCAAGACAGATGTCTCATGAGATTTCAAGACACTAAAACTCTTGCCAGGTCATATTCCAAAATTTAGGAACAGCTCTTGCAGTTCTGCTCTTTCTTGGAGATACATTTGAGCTGAATTTTACTCCCAAATTATACAGGTCGGTGTGCTGTAATTTTGCCATTCGTTATTTCTACTATTTGTGTTTGAAAAGAAGTGTAAAGTGTTTCAAATACCATCAAAATACCATCAGGTCCATGGAGAGTAGTTTGTAAGTTTTTACTTATACCATATTCTGTTACTTTTAAAATGCAGAATTCTTAGGTTTGAGATATGCAAGTAACTTAGCTTTCCATTTGCTTTGCCTACATAAAAGGTTTAATTTATTAATTATCTCTTACCTGCTTCAACATATTGTAAATCAGTAGGAAAATAAAAACAATCTCTTTATATTCACGCATATTGCTGAGAGTGGAGTTATGCTGATTTTTTGTCAGAAAGTGACATTCTTAGGATCACAGGATACCTCAGCTTGGAGGGGACCTTGGGAGGTCTCTAGTCCAGCTTCCAGCTCAAAGCAGGGTCAGCTACGAGATTAGACCAGGTTTGCTGAGCTCTTCAATGATTTGAGTCTAGCAGTAACTTTGTCTTATTCCAGGTTCTAAGCTTGCCTCATAATTAATGACCTCTATCCTTCTGATGCAAGGTTTTCCCACAGGTTCCAGTGGAATCTATAGCACTGTGGTTGTAGCGATCTGCATAAATCTGTGATTTATGAAGTGCAGCTTTAGACTAGTTGTGGGGATTAGAGTCTTCCTGCGTGGCCATTACATGACCACACAGTCCTCAGAAAAATACTGTATTGGTGTTTGTTTTGGTCAAACCCTGTTATTTCCTGTGGATACACCTGCCACCACAGCAGGGTCTGTTTGAGAACCATGGTCTGGACTGAAACTTGCATTTGCTTTCAAGCAAAGAAGGTTTTGCTGCTGTTCCAATATGTTAATATGTGAAATGCTGGGGTCTGAACCCTGAGCCCTGAATTAAGGTTGACATATGGGTGATTCCCACAGCCCTTCATACAGAGGTGGTGAGTTTGCCTTATAGCTTCCCCCCAGGGTGCGGCCGGCCCTGCAGGGAGAGCCAGAAGGGAAATGAGCCCCAGGGGTCCCGCATTGAGTTGACAAAGGTCAGGTGTCTGCTTGGGGATAAAAGCTGGGACCACTTGCAGGGAGTCAGGAGTGTCTGTCTGTGGGGTGCACTCCCCAGACAGGGCAGACCTCCTGACTCTCCCTGGAGCTGGGCCCTGGTCTGTTTAGGCCTTTGCGAACGTGGGTGAATTGGTTGAGAGTCGCCATGTGGGCACCTTTCTCTTATGCGTTTAACTGGCTGGTTTGGCTGTTTCCCATGCCAACTATGGGAAACCTCGGCTCATTGTTTGTACCACCTGTTGTGGGCTGAGTCACATCTTTTGTGGGATCACTGGGGGTGGTGTTGTTTATGTACCAGCTGACTGACCTGTTTGTACCCCTGGCAGTCATTCATATCATAACGTTTGTGTCTACAATGCAGTCTGCGTATTGGATTCTCTTCCTGCTGGTTGTGTCGTTCCTGTTAGGCCTGGTCACTGGCAGAACAATATGACATTTGTTCCGAGCTGATTTTTCGTTTCTGGGGGAGACCTGCACATAGTCAGGATCTTGTCGACTCCTTTTTGTTCATTTTCCACTCTTCCTGATCACATAAACTCATGACTAGGCCTCAACTTAATTTGAATTAATTTCTCAGTCCCTGATTAGTACTTTTGTATTGAGACAGACCTGTACAACTTCTGGTTGAACTAGTGACATCTTGAATTCCAAAGTCTGGCTTTATCAGTCTGTCTTCTACCTCCATGTCAGTCTTCATGTCTGCAGTATGTCCATTTGCTAAACTCTTAATGATATCATTCAGAACAACAGCAACTAATTTATAGGAGGTTTCAAGTCTTAGTTCCCTTGTTATTCCATATATGTTCAGAGACATTTCTTACCTTCACTCATACAGAGAGAAATCCTACTTTATCATACATGATGATGATAGTTGGACAGGTTCCTTGGGTTGTACCCCAAACTGAAGTTCCAAGCCCAGGGTTTTCACAACCTTCTGTGAAATTAAATGAGGTTCATAAATTAGTTTTCATCTGTTGGCTTCCCCTCTTCAGCTATTGGTCTTGTCTTTGCCCTTGGCATAGCATTCAGAAAAGTCTTTTTGTAATTTGTTCCAACTCTTTTAATTTATTTGGCTGAATGTTTGTTTTTTAAAATTTCTTCTTGACAACTGTGTTTTCTCCTTTAACTCCTCAGCCTTCATTTTTTTTCCCACCTGTGTCTGTGTTTTGTAATTAGCTAGCAAAGGTTCATGAATTCTT
The DNA here is from genome assembly GCF_000691845.1 of Merops nubicus. Taxonomy (NCBI): domain Eukaryota; kingdom Metazoa; phylum Chordata; class Aves; order Coraciiformes; family Meropidae; genus Merops; species Merops nubicus. The sequence continues at coordinate 18,315 of NW_008630536.1, forward strand.
TGATTTTTAGTCTGAATTAAAGATGTTTTATCAAGTGGGAAGGTTAATTTAGTCTATTTTTGAGGGAAAAAAATTACAATTATCATAGAACCCTTAATACTTAGAATGATAGTTTTGGGATGAGTTCTTAAAGGAATGTGGTGGGAGGATCTGTATTTTCTTTTGTCCCTGCCTCAGCTTTCCTGTTTCTCTGACAGTCTGTTTACTAGTTGTTTGTCTTTTGACACATGGTTCAACTCCACATGCTCCATGTGGTAAGTTATTAGCCATGAACCTTATAAACACTGCTGGAAGAACAACCGTTTAATCAACTATGACCAAAAGTAACCGTCAGTGTTTAAATGATATCAGACTTCTAACAGCAAGAGCTGGTCTAAATTGAATCAGATGTAGTTTGCTTTTTTAAAATAACTTTTATGGTTACTTTTGCATGCCTGGGCATAGCTGTGACTTTAAAGTGTTGCTCTTTCTCTCTCTACCTGAACTTACGATTTCAGCTCATAAGGCATCAAAGAAACACATTCTTCTAGTAGTATCCTGTCCCTCTTGACATGGTTTCCTTGATGTCCGTATCTCCTAGCAAACTGTAGGCAACTGAGCTGGTTGTGCTGAAGTTCCTTCTGAGGCACAGTCGGTTGAATTCATCTGGACTGTTGGTCAGTACTTCATGATGTATTCCACGTTGTCGGTGTGTCATCAAAATACAATTCGAAGAAATCAAGTATGGCTTTTTTCATAAAAAGCTGAATGTAGGTTGTATTACTTATATTTATTAGATAGTTTTTAGGTGTGTTTTCAGATATGTTTCAGGTACATTTCACTTCAGATTTGTAAAACTGGAGATACAGCATTAGGGTTTTGAAACCTTATGATTTGTATGTATTTGGAGGATGCACACTACATTTTCAGTCAAATAGATATTTGAAAAGTAAAGCTTGAAGAGTTAATTTTATATTAGTTTAAAAATAACTGCATTATTTATTATAATTTTGTGAGATAGTATTTATACTTTCTTTAAAATATTGTATTATAAAAAACCATAGTGTAAATATTTGGCTTACCACATGTATTGGAGTGTGTGGCTATAACTCTCTAAGTGAAAACAAATCTGGTCAGGAACATTATTTGGATATTAACAACATAATGATGACATGACTTACAGATTTCATGAAAAACTATATTAGTCTATGTATATTTAATGAAGTATGCTATATTTTTCTTAGTATGAAAATTTCTTTGTGGATGGACTATAAATCAGAAGCTAAGTTAGAGTCTTGAAATACAACAGCCATATGTTGCCATGGTACTGTAAGTCAAGATAAATGTTAAAGATGATAATGGATATGCATAATAAGGTGTAGCAAAACTGAACTAAAAACCTAATAGATTATTGAATCTCCCATGATTTTTACCACCTTTTCAACACTATTTTAAAAAATCACAGCTTGGTTATAGGATAAATTTCACTTCTGATATCCAGTAATTCTTATTTTAGGACTGTGATTAATGCTGCATACATGGAGAGAGCTAATGAATTTGTAATAGTGTAATTTTTGTCCATGTCAGTTAATCATATGCTCAGATTTTTATTTTTTTCAAGGTGCATTTAGTTAAGGATATTGTACTAATCTCAGTCACACAATATCCCACTGATAATATTTCTCATTTGTCCAGTTGTATATGATAACATTTTCATGTAATTAAAATATAAATTCTGTCTTGTCCTGTGTATAGTAGCAAAGACCAGTTTTGATCAGCAGGTTCAATTTTTTCCAATCTTTTATGTAAGATAAAGCTTTTATGTATGTTTTTTATATTTCTGGTTTTGGCATTTGATCTATGCTATTATCTGCTTATCATTTAAAGAGGGTAAAATGCTCTCTAATTAGGTGGTTGGTAAAATTTTGGTACTTTGCCTTTCTGTGTTGTTGTTAGCCATGCATAAAATGCTTTCCTATTGATCAGCGTAGAATAGCCAGGGTTTAAACAGCTGACATCTGCTTACTTTAAAAAAAGAAAAAGAAAACAGAATAACAAACCATTTCAGCCTAATCTACCTCAAATGTGTGCATGTAAATGGGGGTCCATCTATTGACCTGCATTCTTTTCAGTTGTGGATTGGTCCACATGGTTTATGAAACCAGGAAGGCTGATTTGAAATGCAGATGTCGAGACAGTGAACTACACCCTCCCCTTTTTCCTTTGCTGTATCTGTCAGGGTGAAAAATGGCTTGCACAAGGGTCAGTCACCCATACTCACTTAATTACTTTCCTTGGACCTACAGAACTGTCACAAGCTGTGGTGGATGCAGGCGCTGTTCCTCTTTTAGTGCTCTGTATCCAGGAGCCAGAAATCGCTTTGAAAAGGATTGCTGCTTCAACTCTCAGTGATATTTCAAAGCATTCTCCAGAGTTAGCACAGACAGTAGTGGATGCAGGAGCTATCGCTCACTTAGCTCAGATGATCCTGAACCCTGATGCTAAACTGAAGGTACATTTAAAAATTACTTTTTAAAAAAATCTCCGTTATAGAAGTCATTACTTGATACTGAATCAAAGACACTGATGTGCGTGTCTATTTAGGAGGCTCTTGTTTTGGGTGTTAACAAAATGTGACTACCTAGTTAGTGACAAAGAGTTCTGAACATATTCACAGATTTAGCTGCTGGATAAAAGCTGCCGCTCTGTGAGAAACAGCTAAACTAATCTTTGAAGTGGATAGTATGAATTTGTTTTTTAATTATGTAGCATGCAAGGAATGCAACAGATATTTTTAATAGATAAAATTTGCACAATTCAGTTACAAAAAGGTTTTGCATACTTAAGATTATACTATAAACTAGTTAATATGAAACGTATTACTGTATTTTTCAGTGTGCTGTCTGATGTGAATAGCTGTTTTCAAAGGTTTAATCACCAGTTTAATTGACAAAAAAATATTTTGTAATATCATTTTTCTGTCTTACTCTAACAGAAACAGAAGACAACATAAAAATGCCACTTCAAACAATAGATAAAAATTCTTTAATATAAGAGCCGAAAGACCAAACTCCTGCAAACAAAGATACATCCTATAGATTTCACTACATTTTAAATTACCGTTTTAAATGGTGTATATATATTTTTTCTTTTTTAATACACAGCAAGCTTGAATGGGATAAAACAAAGGAGAAACTTTTTTTCAGGAACCAGTGAATGTTCCATGCCATTATATGCATGCATGAATTGACTCAGTGAATTGTAAAATAGCTGTAATTGTTTTCCCTATCCTGCTTTGTTTTCCTTGATGCAATAGATTTTTGTGTGCAGGACTGTGTGGTGTGGGATGTTTGTATACTATTGATTTTATAACAATTTTTATTTACTAGCGTCAGGTGCTGTCAGCGCTAAGCCAAATAGCAAAGCATTCGGTGGCTCTTGCAGAATTGGTGGTTGAAGCAGAAATTTTCCCAGTTGTGCTCACATGCCTGAAGGACTCAGATGAATATGTCAAGAAAAATGGTGCAACTTTAATTAGAGAGATAGCAAAGCATACGCCTGAGGTAAAACCTTGAAAATGCAAATACAAGGTCATATCATTAGATTTTACACTGTAAATAAAATACAGGATTATTCTGTCATTTGCTTTTCGAAAGGGAGGGCAAATGGCTGTTTGGCATGTTTATTGGAAAAATATGGAAATGCTTGCTGATATGAGATGTGTATTGAATATGAATTGGGTTAAGAAACTGGGAATCATATAATGTATACCTGGCTACTTCATTCCATAAGATATCTGCATAGAGAGGGAGTTTTAGGCTGACAGGATTGTCAGTCCTAGATATTAAAATTATCATAAGAAAAGCCTCACAGAAGTCACGATACCAGCTAATAAATGACAAGATCATCCTATAACAATAATAGATGATGTGTGTCTTTTAAAAAAATATTCTGGGGTGCTGGGATCACATTTTAGTTATTTTTCCAATAACAATGAATGTAAAAAGTTGTCTTCTTGGTTATTAAACTGATGGTAGTTTCTTTTATTAGGTTGAGTTTGTAATTTGAGTCTTGGCATTTGCAGTGTTTTTTGCCAGTAATTGATACAGGAAGGTTGGGATGTTTAGCAGAGTCAATACAAAATAAATGGAAAAATCAAATAATTACAACTATGTTAATACATTAGACCACAGAAATAATTAAAAGGCTCTAAATATGACTCTGGAATGAAATGCAATGTATTTGTGGAACACACTAATGCTGAGCACAGCCATTTAAAAATCATGATACCAGCTTAACAACCGACAAGTGTTTAAACATGAAAATTGTGCTGTTTCTTGAGCCTGCTAGTCTTTAAGCTGTGAGTGATTAAAGGTTTCAGCCTTGTCACGTTTCCTGCTTTCTTCCTGCACCTCATAAGCAATGCAACTTCTATTTCTCCAAAAAGTGAAGAGGGGGGCACTAGAGTTGGAAGCCAGAGGCCAAACTCACAAGACTGCAGGTAAAGTCAGAAGAGCTGCTAGCATAGGATCCTCCATGCAAGGGGAATTTGCCATTCCAACAGCTCTCCAAAGGAGCTGTAGGAATTATCTTGGTGACTCCCAGTGGGAAGTCACAATCACATTTGACTTGAGTGACAGTGATCTCTGTCCAACTCTGAGCAACTCTGTTCAAGCAACACATGTTGCAGCACAGGCAGATTGGCAAACAATATTTCTATAAATAAATACAAATATTATAAACAAAAATATTTCTAGAGGAGCTGCTTGTGGCGGTCATGTGAGTGTTGTAGTTTTTGGATCTCAGCTCTCTATCTGCATATGCAGTAAAATTCATGTGAAAGTCAGGATCTGGGGGACTTGCAGTGGGGCCTGAGGGTTACAGCACTGGGGAATGTGTCTATGCAGGAGCTCTGTGCCTCCAAGTGCACATGACTGTGCCCGGACATAGGACTTGGTTGTCACTGGCTGCAGTTTGTAGTCATGTAAACAGTTTTTCTAAGTAAGAACTTTAACTTTCATCTAGCTGTTTCATGAATAAAACAATCCCCTTTTAAAGACTCCAAGGCAAAGGTAAATTTTATGTTTATAGTAATCAACTGGATTGGAAATCCATATGCTTCAGTTTTGCTCATTTAATTTTGACTTCTAAGAACATGCTTCTTTTGCTTTGGAATCTTTGGGAGAAATGGGATATGGCTAACAAGACAGAAGAAAATAATCATAATATTAAATTATTTTAATTTCTCTGCATTATTAATATTATACATACTCTACCGCTGTCCCTCAAGTGATGTGAGAAGTGATACGTTTCGGAAAGAAGCACGTTGCATAGCTTGATTATCATTTATAAGCAAGGCTATATAATTTGGCATTCTGGGGCAAATTCCACTGCCCATCAAGTGGGTTCCTTCGAAACCTCCCTCAGAATACCCTGGAACAGCTGAATGGTGTTGTCCAAGTCAGTTCTACGCATCCATGACAGTTGATTTTGGCTTCATGCCTCAGTGGAGAGGATCCACAAAGGCTTTTCTGCTGCAGAGGTTATCCAGAATGCAGGTGCGAGGAGGGATGTGCCTTTCCCTCTCTTCTGTGCACAGAACATAGGATGCTCTTGGGATGGCTTGGGAGTGAGTGGGCACTAGTATGAAGGAATATCTGGCTCTGTAGGTGGGTCTTCAAGGGCATTCATGTTTTAGGCTCTCATTTGCGTATTTCTTTGGAGTAGAGTACAATAATGGAGTTGAGAATATGTCATTCCATACTATACAGTATCAAGAATTCAGAGTCCTGATTTCCTTGCAGTGAAGTCGATGAAAAAGAGTAGCGAAACAGCTTCATTCCAGAGAACTTCATGCTGCACTTAGTGCCCAACACTCTGTATGATACATCACTCTTTTTCCAGCTTTATTTTGTAAATCAGGAGCAATGCATTTAAAGTCTTTTCTAATGTAGTGTTTTATGCCTGTTGATACTTCACAGTATCTAATCTCTTCCATTTATCTTTCCAGCTTTCACAGCTGATAGTAAATGCAGGCGGAGTTGCTGCTGTGATTGATTGTATTGGCAGCTGCAGAGGGACTGTCAGACTGCCTGGCATCATGATGCTTGGTTATGTAGCAGCTCATTCGGAGAACTTGTCAATGGCAGTGATTGTCTCCAAGGTTAGCTATCACTTTGTCGTCTTCCTATAATGCTTCAGTCTTCCTATAATGCTTCGGTGGTATTCCGAGAAAGACGTGAATTAGCACAGGCAGAGAATGTATTTTGTGACAGAATTACATACTTGTTGATGAATACACTTCCTTCAAATATTGACGCTTGCTACGGCTGAAATTGTGGTAACCTGATCAAAGCGTGTCTTCATGAAGTTGAACCTTTCATAAAATGTCCTCGTGAGCATCTATTTGTATTATAGTATGTGATTTTTCTGTGATGCAATTGCATGGGTAAAGAAAATAAGTCAGTGAATTTCTATGGTCTGTTTCCTCTTAAAATGAATATTTGTGGCTACATCAAAACCCTTTTTTGAAACAAGAATGTTTAATGGCACATTCTTCATTGCACTAGCATGAATCTCCTAGTACTGCTAGTGTAGTCTTGCCAGAGAAGTCTTCAAACTTTTTAAAAGACCTCAGTTTCTGATATAGTATGGTTTGATTCAGTTGCACAAGTGGCGTTTCAAATGAGATAAGCTATGCATTTTCAGGTTTAGATAAATTCTGCTGGGCAATGATATCAAAGCAAGAGAATCTGCAATATTCACAATAGGTGAAATTAGTGCTTGACATAATATTCTGATCTGAATAATGCTAACTGATGACAGGAGGAAGGAAGTAATTTCACTGGGCATTGTGGGCCCATTTTTACACTGTGTCAGGCATCTAAAATACACTATATGGGTGGAAACAGCAGAACAATAAAACCAGAGGAACAGAAATATCTTAGTAGGAATGCAAGTTAAAAAATGGAAATTGCTACGTAACATCAATAAGTACGCAGAGAAGGTCGGAGTGATTAAAAAAAAAAACTCTTCTGCATTTGAAATCTAAAGAATTAGACACTTTTTCCTTGCCGTCTCTGGATGTGTCTCTGTCTTTCCACTTTCAGGGATGCCTAGAGCAAATATGCTCCTGCTGTTGAGTGCTTGATGTTAAGTGGGATGAATCCAAGATTAAGTTAATAAAGAAGCGCCTAAGTGATAAATTTTTTGAGAGTAATAATGGTTGCTACCATAATGGAATGGGATTGCAGCAAGAGATTTTGTAGGGATCTGTGCAGACTCTCATGAAATTAAATATTTTAATTATCCACAAAAGAAACCCAAATAAACCCCAAAACAATTTTTAAAAAAAATGTTTCAGGGGAACTAAGCTTGTGGAGTGGTACATAGTGCCAAGGACAGGGCTTCGTAAACTGAAACCATTTCAAAGACGTGCACTGTGGTGTTAACACATGCAGTTGCATATCTGTGATGTCATGATGTAACATGATAACTCTGTTCCACAGTATTGCATCTTGGAGAGGATGAATTTTGAAAAATGATTTTGATATTGGAAAAGCATTTCATTGTGGTCTTCTGCTGCAGTGCAGTGGCAAATAAAAAGACAGTTCTGTCTTTGTGGTATTAAAGAGTGGAAGATGAAGCATTATTGGAAAAGAAAAGTTAATCTAACTGTACTAGTGCATATAGTTCTGCTGCTTGTATTCAAAAGGATCTTGGAAAAATAATGAAAAGTGTGCAGAAAAGACAAAAAAATGATCCATGGGATGAAGAAAAAGGTTTTCCAGTTAGAAGTTTAGTAGACTTGCCTTACCTGAAGTAGCATGATTCCCATTGAAGTATCCTGGCACATAATACCACCTACTAAGTAGCTCGATAATCCTGTGGAGAAAGGACTGTGACCCTGAACCAGAACTTCAGTAACAGCTGAAGTGAGTGAGGTATTGTCCACCTCTTGATGTCTGCAAGAGTTGGAACTTTTCTGGAAGTGATTGGATAAGTCAAACATGAAGTACTGTACTCAAGAAGAAATCGGTAAGTTGAAATTTAGCGCTGTGAATAAAAAAACCCCAAAGACTCAATGACTGAGCTCTTCTGGTCTCAAATTGCTTTCATAGGTTCATAAACACTCAAAATATTTTATTTTCATTCTGAGAAAACTAAAGCCTTTACTCTTAGTACAGCCTGAATTGTGTCGTGTCATGTCATGTATTCCTTTTATCCCTTAAATTTGTGTTAGCTCAGATTGCCTTCTGAGCTGGAACATTGAGTTTGTTTCTTTCTTTAACTAGATTTATTAAGATTTATTAAAAGCTCTTGTTAGTTATGATATGAAAATATGACACCACCAGCATGCGTTGTCTTATAGCTTGTTTTCGAAAAGTATAAATAGAGAAACATTTTCTAACAGTCTGTATTGGTTTCAAGTTGTCCTTCCTTGGTGTAGATTTGTAAAGGTTGTGCTTTTGATTAATGCTGCAGGGAATACCACCACTGTGTGCCTGCTTGCTAGAAGAACATGAAGATCATATTAAAGCAGCAGCTGCTTGGGCCTTGGGACAGATTGGAGGACATACTCCTGAGCATGCACGTGCTGTTGCAGTAGCAAATGTGCTGCCCACACTGCTTGCTATGTATATGGACACACACAGTTCAGAAGATCTTCAAATGAAAGCAAGTATATTTGTAGTATCTGCAGTATGAGCTATTTATTGTAACCAACAGGTATAAGCACTTAAAGCCTACGAAATCATTTGTGGTGTTATTGATGTTCATCGAGTCACAGATTTCCTGAGTATTGGGTGTCCGAAGGCTGCATGTCATTTATTAGGACTCTCTGATCCTAATGGGTGTGCATATGGTGCATATCAAATCATATGGTGCAGTCACAGCAGTCCAGTCCCTCATTTTCTTTTACAAAGTTTAGAACAGAGTTGCACACCCATAAATGCTATAATTTCTTGTGAGTGACTAATTTCTAATTACCTACTTTTCTCTTTTTTTGAAGTATGACCTCTTGTACAAAAATACTATACTCCTTGTAGTAGATCCTTACATTTTTATTATTACAAGAAAACTGTAACAAATAGCCAAAGCTCTGCTCTGAAAAGATGCAGCTGTTCATGTTTCAGGCCCTTCTTGTGTAGGTACTATTAGAGTTGCATTTTGGTAAAATGTATTTTTGAGCAACAGTTATTGAACCAGCTGAAAAGTATAATATGACAGGCTATGGGCTCCCATGTCATGCGACGTTTCTGTACATGCCACTGAAGTATAACGTTTCAGATCTGTAAAATAACTTTTGTATAGTCATTTTCAGTGGTCACCAAAATATCAAGGGCAAATTAGCTGTACCTCTAGTCCTACCCAAGAAGGTCATTGCTGCTTGTAGCAATCAACACTCAGTCTGTTTTCAGAAACTGAGCACTGATGCACAACGGTTGCACTCCCTCCTTCCCTCCCTGCCTGGACGGTAGTGCACTTTGCTATCCCAGACCAGCAGGCTCTCCTAGTAAGCCACTACTAAAATACAATCTTTTAAAATGTGTTTTGATTCAGTTTTCTTATTTTATTACAGTACTTCAATTTACTTAAAGAGTCTACTCCTGCTTCCATTGTAGTCAAAGGAAAATTGCCATTTCTTTGACTATAGATAACATAATAAGAATATGATGCACTGTAGGTTTTGAGGTTTAATAAATCTAAGTAGAAAATTGATTTTTCATTAACTGACTTGATAGATATCATAATCTTTATTCAGAAAATGCTTTTTCAGAATTCTGATCAATTTGCTTTTTTGACCAGACTTCGGTGATATAGAACGTGAATTCTTGTTTTCGCTAATGTCTTACTAGAAAAATTTTATTTTGAATTTCAATAGACTAAAAGAGCCTTAAAGAACATCCTTCAGAAATGCACGTATCTCCCAGCACTTGAACCACTGCTGCATGATGCCCCTCCCAATATTATGAAACACATTGTTGGGCAGTTTAGTAAGGTAAGAAAAGGCTCTGTTTGATAAGTAATATGTTAATTGTTTTCCATTTAGCAAGGAAGTTATCTTTCCAAAGATGAAGCCTCTCTGAAGGTCTCAGTTGTTTTCTTGGGATCCTCAAGCATCCACTGCAAAGCAGTTTGGAGCATCGCATTCTTTTATTTGATAAAGCAGGATACTGTTTCATCTGGAACCTGCTATAATTAATCTTAAGACTGGCAAATCTGTTTCTTATAAGCAACGTGTTTTTTCTTCCTTACCTCTTGAGCTTAAGTGGAATATTAACTCACGTGCAAATATTTTCACTGAGCCATGTATCACATAAATCTCAATCACATCTGTTTTAGACAAAGTACAAGCTGTAGAGGACTGAGTTAAGTCAGGTATTTTATAACAGTCTACAGTATAGTGGCTTCACCACTTTTATCCTCATTAATTTTCAGTCTCAATTAAGTGTAAAAAATCCCAATTTTTTTTCTCATATCTCTTTCTCAAAATTTGAAACTGTTGTCAATTACACTGTTGATTTGAAAACATAATGTAAAAAGTGGTACAATTTAATAAAAATATTTCAAGTTATTTAAAGTAATTGCTAACTAATGAGGAGGTTTCCAGCATTTGCAGTGTTCACTAGATGTTGGGAATCCTGCTCAACTATAGACTATCTTTTGGCAATACTCTGCAGCGTCATCTGTTAGCAGGGATACCAGGCTGTCTTGCTGACATGTTCTTTCTGGAAATGGCTAAGTAAAACACTCCTGATGTTCAGTTCTGATGATCACAGATCTGGAAGCACTACTGTTTGTAGTACAGAATCCTGATTACCTTGTCACACTTAGGTTTGTCCTGTCTTCTTGCCAAGTCTGTACAAAGATAGGAAATTTGCACAGAATCCAGTGCCTTTTGCTTCTCTGTGCTGACTGGAGCTATTAATGAGCTGAGTGCATAGTAATTGATTACCCTGTGTATAGATTTGCATGTTGTTTGCTGCTGGATATCAGCCATTGTTTTGTTCTTCTTCTCCTACGCAGTATTAAATAAACTGTGCTTGTCTGGCATTTAAAATTAAGTTCTCTGCAGTTAAAGAATTCTTCTGTCCTGTACCATAGCTTGGCAATTTCCTATTCTGGGAGCTGTGCTGTATTACATGTCTGGGCTTATTTATAGCATGGCAAAAGCCTTATTTCTGAGCTGTGCTTCAGAGTGGGATCCGATCTGTTCTCGCTGCTAGACTGTCAGTTTAGCATTCTCCTTTTCAGGGTCTGTGCAATTCTGTACTGTCTCCATTTGGACTGGGGGAAGGGACTGCATTTCAGAGGTGCTGTCTGTCCTTAGGGCCTCTTCCAAGAGAGTTTTCTGCTGTCTTATCCAGCCTGGGAATCACAGTGTGGAGGAGGAAGGCAAGGAAAGGGCCATATCCCATCTCCTTGCTAGTTCCTCCTTGGCCATTCTTGTTGTGGGACGTGGGGGGAAACAGCCGTATTTTCAGTTCTCTCAATGAAACGATCACAGTTGTTCCTGACACTTCTATGAAGCATATAATAGGGAAAATTCTCTGTGTTCCCCTTTTTTCTTCACTTGTCTGTTGATTTTGTACGGCCTAGAGGGACCGGAAAAATGAAGACTGCTTACCTATGTACATGGCAAAAATCTCATCCATCTTCTCCTTCATACTTTTAGGCACTCTCTTTCTCATTCAAGGCTCTTGCTTTACACTGAGATACAGTCAAATTTATGGCTTGATTTGTCTGGCCAGTGTGTAGGCTTACAAAATGCTTTTGCCTCTGTAGTATGTAGCTCTCAGAGTTGTTTTTAAACCTGTCTGGTTCTATTACAGATGCAGCTGATGGCTTGCCTTATCTCTCTTGCATAATTTTTTTTTCCTTTAAAAAGAAAACAACTATTGCAGCTTTGTGGGCCTGTGGATTACGTGCTGTCATTCTTCCTTGCCTGGCCCAGCTCCCACCTCCCTCCCTTCTTCCCTCTCTCCTTCCTTCCCTCCCTTCCTCCCTCCCTCTGGACAGAGCTGCATATTGGCATCATTCATGGAGCACAGAATGTATTGTCTGATCGTTTCTGCTTCTTGTCCCCTTTGGCTGCAAAAACTTCACATTTTTGCTTTGTGTGTGTGTTTGTAAAAGGCTTCCATGGCTACACAGTGTGTTGTAGGATTTTAATATCTAGGAATTTTAATAGTAGCATGTAGTGCATCTAGGCTGCATTGTTCACTTGCAACAATTCTCAGTATTGTTTCCATGCACTATCTATACTAGATCATTATGATGATATAAAATTCTGTTCTACATTTAAACTGTGGGAATTGACATAAAAGACCTGAATAACTTGGTTAGTGGAAGAGATGCAGTTGTTATTCCATGTTAGTGTTCTGTTTTTATTATCTATTTAAACTCCCCAATCTTATTGTCTCTACAGGAATAATTCAAGAAATATTACTTATGTAAAGATAAATATTCAATTCATTATTTTTATATATGCTGTGTATTAAAGTACATGTTAAATTATGTTATAACCATAAAAGGCTGGTTTATGACTCTTTTCCTGTACAGCTGGGTGTTAAAATACAGTAGTTGTTACAGATGTTACACCTCTGATGTTCCATTTTATCTGTCCTCTGAATTAGAAACAGATAAGCAATATTTGAGCTGAGTAGCATATAGATTCCTTCAAAAGAAAATTTTTTTTTTTTCTCAATACACTTTTCTGTGTGTAGGTGTTACCACATGACAGTAAAGCACGTCGTCTCTTTGTAACAACCGGGGGACTTAAAAAGGTTCAAGAAATAAAAGCAGAACCTGGGTCAGTTCTTCAGGAATATATCAACACTATTAACAATTGCTACCCAGAGGAAATAGTAAGGTAGGGAAAATGAAATTTAAAAAAATTAATGCTTATAATGTTGTTAGATGTTTTTCACCAGAAAAATAAAAAGCAAGGGGTAAAAATATTAATTTCACTCATACATTAATTTTATTTTTAATAGAACAGTGTAATATTTGGTAACAACCCCAATGGTAACACAACCACCAGACACATGCTTTTAAACACTTTCTCTTTTCTGGTTGTTTTTGGAATCAAATTTCTTTGTCTGTAAACAAAGACCAAATAATCAGGCTCTTGCAGGAAGCTGGGAAGAAAAATCAGTCCTGCACTACCCAGACAAACTCTGAGGCTTCAGTACAACTGCTGTCATGTTAATGAATGTCTGTGGGAAGTTTATTTTATCTTGGTAACTTAGTTATGGATTACTCAGGCTCCAAAATACAGGTATTGGTGAATCTTAGTTTGCATCCTTGACTTCCCTGAGAGCCTGTCTGAACCAGTGTATTCAGAGGCTCCTCTGAAAGTTCCTCTGATGTACAGATTTGTGTGTGTCTCTCCTGCACAGTTGTTCTGTCCACAGCTGCCCTTCTTCTGCCAGCCTCATCATGAGGCTTAAGTGTTATATAAAAGGACCATACACCAGCTGTCTGCACCAAGTTGAACTTTGCCCTTAATGAATACAGAAACACTCTTAAATAGCTTATAGTCAAAATGTCACCATCCTAAATTGTAATAATGAGAGAAATGCCCTCCTAGATTCTAGATATCCATTTACCAGTCCTTCACTCCATCAACACATCAAAAGGATGTTGTACTTGTGCACTCCCTCTACAGGCTCTGAAAATCTGCATCATCAATTTTAATTATAGCAACAGAGTTCTTCAGCTAATAGTAGCTACAGAGTAAGTCATATAAAATGAAGCCTTGTTTGTTTCCACAAGGAAAAGCCAGTGGCTGTCAAACGGGTAAAAGCAAAATCATAAAGAAACTTTATTCTGCAGCTAATACTTCAGAGATTGCTTACGCTTTTCTGGATATAATTAATGTTTCTTTGTTGTAGCTATTTTTTTCCCAGTAAATGAAACAGGGTTACTCATGTAGGCTGGGATGTAATAAAGAAAAGGGCCCCTTTGAGCATCTCCTGCTTGCCTCTTTGTGCTACTGCCTGATGTTGGCTGTGCTGCCTGAGGCACAGCTGCTATAATAGACTCCAGCTCTGGGTTTGTCCTGGAGACCTGTTATTTCAGACCACTGGCAGACTAAATATAATAATGCATTGAAAAGTTAGCGTCACAATCGGGGAACTAAAATGAGTTTTAAAGAGAGTGACATTATGCAGAAATCATCCAGAAAATGAAAATCAACAAGGTAAATGGATCTTCCTTAAGTGTGAAAACGCTGGGGATTTCTCCCTGAATATATTTTAGGCATGCATTACATGGAAGTGTGTTCCTCTCTCTTTATAGTTAAAGCTTGCAGGGCTCAGAGGTGACAATTTACATGCCTGCAAATCCAGAAATGTACTGAGATCTACTTTTTTAGAATAACACAGTAATAAATTTCAGACACTCCTAACCTGAAAAATAACTAAATGCAGTTTTGGTGATACTTGCATATTGGAAGTATGTAGTTGGTCCATTGTGGAAAACCAACTGAATGACAGCAGGACAATAATGGCACCATAGAGTCCTACTCTAATGAAAACCTATTGGATAATCTCAGTCCTTGAGTTGGCATTAGAGAGAGAAGGTCATTGTGATAATTTTTTTTGTTCCAGAACCAATGTCTCTCACACTGATGTAGATTTCACATTAGCTTTGGGGTGTGTGCTTATGTTTGATGAGCAGCAGTAGCTATTGTTGTCTGGCAGCCTATTGTTCTGTGTAAACTCATGCTTTTTATTAAAAGCCATAATTTCAAAAGAAGTTAACATCTACATTTCTCAGTCGAGACAATGCTTATGGCTGCTGACCCTATCTAAAAACTAGCCACTTACCTACATGCTCTAAAAGAAGCTAAACATATTTTTGAAAACCTGACTTCCAAGTATGAATGATAAAGTAAGTTGAAAAGCAGGCTCTTAAAACATTGTAGGGGAATAATGGCAGAATTCTTTGACCAGTGTTTAGTGCTAGGATTTTTTTCCTGATCAATAGAAATATGAATAGTGTTTCATTACTTAGCACAGAACATGCCTTGTAGTCTAATGCACACAAAAAATGTTTCTCTTTCAGGTATTATTCCCCTGGATATTCTGAGATACTTCTGGAAAGGGTGGAAAATTACCATCCAGTTTTATAAACTTCAATTTTTATTAGAGCTGTATTTCACATTGATGCCTTTATGACTGTAATACAAATACAGCTGTTGAAACTCTTGTTTGATTCTGAAATCTCCTTCTACTGTCTGAACTACTGAAAGAGCTCAGAAATTCTAGCAAGCTACATTTTGTTCTTTATAAAGTTGTTTGTTGCTAAGTTTTTGTTCCTTCTTGTTTTTCTCTAACTTTACTACGAGATATGGCAGCATATATGAGTGGACTTTCATGCAGGGTGATGATTTATCACAGAAGCTTTTTTAAAGCCAGTCATTTCCTTTTCCTTCCACAAGAAAGGTTTGTTATTATCTCATTCAAATTTTAGCCTTCTCAGTACTGTAACCATTTTCCCCTTTTGCCTGCATATTGTTTAGAGCTTCCCAAGCTTCATGAGGGGGGAAAAAGCTGGCCCTTGTGCTTTTTCTAATTATGGAATCCATTCTGCACTGAGGTATTTTATACTTCTACCTTTCAGAAAGTAAAGTGATGGGATTTTGCATCTCCGAACATGTTCATAGGTGCTAAATAAAGAAATGACTAGATCTGATGGTGATAAAAGGGCTGAATTCTGCGTGATATGATACTCTGGTGGTCCTGTCATAGTACATAACAGATCAGCAAAAGTCCTCCTAATTAGTGGAGGATTCACTGTGGAGGGAAGGAGCAATACACTATTTGGTGTATGCATCATTCTTCCTCTTGGAAAGGACAGAGTGAACTTAGAAATTCCAAGGGCAAAAAAGGGAAGGACCCTAGAAGGGTCATCTCTGTTTGGGTCGGCAGCAAATTTGTGCAGCTCAGAAGAGATTTCTTGGCTTTGGCAATATTGTTATCAACGTTCTGAGCATGTTCAGAGGAAACTTGAGATTCAGAGGATGCTTGAGTCCCACTGCTTTGAGTGATGGGACTGAGGCTGCTCAGCACATATTCTTCAAGAACTGAAATTGCTGCAGCATTGCGTTGAAAGGCACTTGGAACTTAGTCTTGAAGTTGCAGATCACGTTGATGTGGAGGTTATTAGAGGTATGAGGTCTTCTTGCCTGTCTGAAGAACATCCTGGAAATATTTTTGCCTTCTTATGTAGATTGAAAAGACTTTTACATTCTGCTTACTCCTCTGGTATATTGTAGCAACAAATATGTAACTATTGTTTACCATTATATGTTCTTGTAGACGTTTTTCTTTTCCTCATATGCAGCAGTTTTGGTTGGTTGTTTTTTTTTTTTTTTTTTTTCCTCTCTTCTTTTTTTTCTTTCAAGAGTAATAACCGGTTTCTGGAACAGGATTTTGAAATACTGGCAGCCACAAGGAAAGACAATATTTGAAAACCCCCACAGGAGAGAAACTTGTCTACATTCTTAAACATATTGACTGAATGCGTTTATAAACCAGAGATGGTCTCTTCTGTTACTTGTAAAACAGGACCACAGACTTATTGCAATTGGAAATGATTTAAAGTGGGTTTTCTCTGCCAAATTCCAAATGACTATTTTGTTTGATTCTTGTCAGCATGTTTTTAAACAGTTCACAAAAACATTGATGGGCTATTTTGTGTTTAGATCTAATTCTGCAGAGGGCTGTGGTCCCTCTGTGAGGTAACTGGTGCTCACAGACTCTGCCCTTCAGGAGGAGCCGGGGATGCATCCCAGTACCTTGCTGTATGGAGCCTGAGATGGAATTACATGATTGGTGTCATGAATGCTAGTATGGAAACCACACCAGCTGGGTTCTTTCCTTAGCCCACATCAGATTGAAAAGTCTTGGAACTGACTAGCTTCTATCAAATGCCTTTTTGTTTTTGATGTTTATATTCTGACATTATTAATGCTGGGACATTAGTGGGAAAACTTTTGGTCTATTAGAAAGGTTGTTGTAATACCCGATACATGCATTATGGGTATTTACAAATCAAATCTTGTACAAGGTCTAAAAGAAAATGTAACGGAAAGGCTTGCAGACAGTCTTGAAGGATCTGAGGGCTTTATTTTCTCTAGCAGAACAGAAATGGTGCGGAGAGGACTGAATGCAGTTGCAGCGCAGATGGAAGGCGGGGGAGGCATGGAGCTGCATACCCATAGCTGCATCATGTGCTGGGGGGCACACCCACACCACACAATGCTAATGTATACGTTTTGTGCAGCGAGAGCAAAGAGGCTTCAGTCCCCTGACAAATGTGCTCCTGCTGTGTCTCACTGTGCTACACTGTAAGGATTCCACAGGGTTAAATTTCAATGCCTAAACAATTTGTTCACAGTCTTTTCACAGTCTTTTTCTGATTCCTGACAAAGGAAATGATTGCACAAGGCAAACCTTCAAAGCGATCTGATTGTGCAGAGCACAATCTAAATCAGACCTAGCATAAGTACATCTTTACACCAGCTAGGCACTTCTGTCTTAGGCCAGTGGCTGTTTCATGGAATCATAGGATGGCCTCTTGCCACAGGATTCTCCTGGACAGTGCCACATCCCATTAGGCTGTGGCAATGTAAGTTTTTCTCCCACATAGTTTGAGACCCCTTCAGCTGTCCCTGGCTGGCAGGCTGCTTCCCTGCATTGTACGTACACCTTATGGCTGGAGGTTTCCCTGGAGGTACATGTCTGCTCAAGGCAGATCTAGCCCCTTTTGGCAGAATTATTGCTAATTTGTATTGCAGGATGATATTACTAGGGCAAGAGTTGATTTTTTTCCTGTAGTGTTTCACAAGCTCTGATGTGGAGTGTTTCACAAGCTCTGATGTGGAGTGTTTCAATTCTACCTTCTCATTTGGCTTAAGTCATCATCTAAAACTATATTCATGTTTGTAATTGCTACTTTGGCAGGCTTCAAGTGTGTATCATTTGTCTAAATTTAATAGAATAAAATGCAGATTTACATTTTAATTCATTGTGTAAATGCTGTTTTAATGCTAGTTTGTGACTATGATGTTAGAGAAGATGAAGAACAGGCTCATTTTGCAGCTTGAGTCTGACACCACTTTTGGGTATTTGTCTCAGCTTACCATTCAACAGTGCCTGCTTCTGAGCTTAGGACGTACAAGCATTTCAAGTAAGAGTCCCACTCACAGAGGTGGCTTATTAAGACACACAAAGAAAATTAAGCCAGTGCTTTGGCAGAAAAAAAAAATGTAAGTGGAGACAGCCCTTCAATAATTTTGCCAGTTCCTTTGACTGCAGCATTGGGACCTTTCAACCCAAGCCTTTAAAGATCTTTGAGGGCCTGGCCATGATTTTTATCTACATTACTACAGCTATTACTGCACCTACAGTTGTAAACCAGGGCCTTGAAAGAACATGTGGATGTGTAAAACTTTACCATATTTCATTCAGTGGATGGATTAAGTGGCCTACAAAAGCTCCATTCTTTATCTGAATGACTGGAAACCAAGAGGATCTGAAAAGGGGAAATTCAAGGAGTTTAACTCTTGTGCATATAATATGTTCTGCATTTCCAGAGGGATTTACCAAGGGATTGCTTTGTCTCATCTGAAGTGATCAATCTGCTGGAGATCTGCATCTTAACAAACAAATGAAAAAAGCGTTGAAGGAGCTGAATGGAACTGGTGAAGGAAGAAATGAATCTCATTTTGTGAAGTAAAGCATAAAGTTACTGTAATTAGGAAGTGGGTGGAGAGTGGGTAGATCCTCAGTGTTTTTTTTGGTCTAGGGGTTGTGAATTTACCTTGGCCAAAAGTGAGTTTTAGGCATGGAGGATGCCATGGGACAGCCTTCAGCTTCTGGTATAAATTGGAGTCCTCTGGTTTCTGGGCATGTAGGGGTGGCTAACTATTGTCCTCTCAGGTGAGTAGACTGTGAAAGCATGCTTGCCTCATGATCTTCCTTAGTGACTGCTCGGTGACCAATATCTTGGTTGTTAAGAGTTTTAGATCTCACTATGTGACCAGGGTGGAAAAAAAATCTGGAATAGCACTATGTTACAAAGCCAGTGGTTCCACTTCTTGCACTGACATAGGACGGCTTTTAAGGTCTTGGCTAATCATTACAAATCCCTTTGTACCATCATCTTCAGCTGTGAAGTATCTGTTATATTCCTTTGTTAACCTGCAGACGTGCTGGGGAGATTAAATTCATATGAGAGGTCAATGCAGTAAAACTTAAGTGCTTTATAACTACTACTATAGTCAGAAAGGAACATTGTCCAAGAACCTACAAAAATTTACCTAAAGAATCTTTGAGATGCTTATTTTTAGAATTTGAGCTGAACTGAAAGCCAGTGGATTTTGTGAGGTTCCTCACCTGACACAATTTGAAGGGATCTTGGAGAAAGAGGAAATTACACTGTCTCTCATGACTATACTAAAACCATTGATGTCATTTTTATATAATACTTAACTGTTAATATTGATGCTACTAGGCTGTATTCTGCAGTCAGCTCTATAACTTAGCTAGTGAAAATACTAATTACATTATTACCGTCGTACTGTATTTCTAGATCTTGCATGAAAGATTGAAATAGGAAATACATATAAGCAATACTAAAGCATATTTTGATGATGAGAATGCCTGTTAAACCAGGAAATGGTATTGTGCTGCTTTGCAATGAGCTGCTCTTACTTGGGTTAAATACTTCTCGTAGTTATTTGTATTCCCACCCACCCAGAGGTCCGATCTCGAGGCTCGCTGAGTGCTCAGCAAAGTGCTGAATGCTCATGATCCACTGTCTGTAGCAGAAACCAGTTGTGTCACTATCATGCATCAGCAAGCTATGGAGAAGAATAGTGTGAGTGTATTAATGTCATCATCTGAACAGATTTCCACGGTGACTTTGAAGGCTTGCTTTTTCCTCATAAAAATATGCTTGTTGCCATTGGTTCCTACCTCCAAAATGAGTTGAAGAATAGGTGCCCCAATTAACTTTAGGTATTCTATACTTCATTCATGTTATAACAAAAATTTGATTTTGAGAGAGGGGAAAGTGTGTTAAAACAAATTTATTTTTTTTTTTTGTCAAAATCGGCAACAAAACTCATAATCTTGTGACAAGATCTGTGCCCTTTGCTCTCAAGGCAAGTTTTGTATTCACTGATGCAGACTAGTGATGCGTTTTATCCCTGTTGTCCTGTTTATAATTAGGACTGATGGCCTCTGTACATATTCACCTTTCAATATTAGGTCAGTGTTAAAGCCATTATCAACCTGAAAGGTTGGATTACTACCAAGATTCAGCTTTTGTTGCTCCACAGTGCTATAAATTATATTACAATCTATTGTTAAAAATTAATAATATGCAACATAGAGGTCTGATGAAATCATGTTAATGAGAACTGAAGCTTCATTGACTTGCAATATCATTAGAGCTCTGAGACAGGTTTGTAGCCTTGTGCAAAGTGTATTTGTGATGGTTTAGACACAGTATTTATTTGGTCACACCCAGCCAAATGTTTCCTTACTAAATTAAGATAAATGCTGGTTAGTTCAATGAGCTACAAAGATATATAGTGTAATTTCAGGTTCTCAAGTCAGAGAAAATAAGCCCCAACAATGGAAGTCGGCAGAGGATCAAAGATTATGGATATACTAGAACAAATATGAACAAAGAGGGAAGGGACTTTACTGAGTTTGGCAAAGTTAATTTTTTATGACTCAAGCACTGTATAAAATTTGGAAAGAACAGCTCCCATTTCTAGTCTGCTCTGATGTTTATGTAACCCCTCCCTGTATACACATATATTTGCACTTCCAAGCGTAGTCACCCAACGTGGAATCATAATGATTTCTGCCTTTGCTTTCACAAGACTGGCCTCTGTAAAGCACCTGGAGAAGAGCAGGTCATTGGAGGGTCTTCTGCTCACTAATGCAGCTGTATGGTACTAATTTCCATTTATCAGCAGCACTCACCTGATTTCCATCACAGTGAGAATCAGGCACTGGATCTGCATCACCTGTACTCCTGAGCCCCAGTTTGGACCATCTCCCCATATTTATGTACCTTTTTGTGTCAGACAAGACCTACTCGTAATAAAATCTATTAAAAATTTTGCCATTGACTCGAATTATCACGAGGTCATGAATTTTAGGCCTAGCCCTTCCCCCTCCAAGTGTTTTTTGAAATACTGATTTTGTGTTTATGCTAATGCAGTCATGCAATGGGAATGTTTGGTAAAGTTGCTATTTAATTTAAAATAGAAGAATGCTTTAGTAGTTTTTTATAGCAGCATAACTACTTTGACCTAAGTGACTGTTCTTAAGAGATTGTAAAGTAATTGAGAAGGTGAAAAAGTCCAGGACTGTCCTTTTTTTTAATTTTCATTTTGTGTGTTTCTTTTTTAAAACATCTTTGAAATGGCTTTTTAAACAGTTCGGAGTTCCTCTGCAGAATTCAGACATGAGAGGAAATAATGGCATTTTACTGGGACTTGTTCTTTGATCACCTGAGAAAAAATGAGTTTTTCATCCTCTTGAACATCATCTGGAGTTATAATAAAATGTGCTCTCAGCTGGATTCTTTCTGTGTGAAAATAGAGCTGCATCATTGCACACCTAAAGGAAGGACACAGAACTGCAAAAGCAATCTGAAATCTGGATTTTTCCTGCTCCTTAGAGACCAGAAGTAATTTTCTGTAATGAAAATTATTTGAATCTTGAAGGAGGGGTTATACCTCTCCCTTCCCATCAACCTGAGTAGCCTGAAAGACCAGAGTAAAAGATCCTTTTATATACAGCTAGTTTCCTGTCAAGATCATAGTGTGAAAACCTGCAGCAATACCTATCAAAGGAACTGAAAAAAATCCACAAAACGAGAAGGTAATTTGGGAAAATTCATTACTAAGCTTTTAAAACTTCATCTGAGTGTTCATTCCTGTCTGTTGCAGATGAATGAAATGTGGTGCTGGTGTGGTGGATAGACACACGAAGAATACATGAAAGACGGATTTTAGTTAACTGGTGCTGCAGACAGGCTACACTACTTGTCTGGGGAGATGGTCCTGGAAACCCTCAGCCAGTCAAAAACTGTTGCTGACTTGTGGATGACTGAGCACCAAAGGAAGGTTCCTGGGCATATGGCAGTCAGATGACGGCCGCACAGCTCCCATGATGTGCTCTGGACTGGTGGAATGGTTAGATGACAAAACTCGGCAACTTCCCGCAAGTGCGCTGTAATTTGAAGCTGTTCTGCAGGGAAACTGTAGGCAGCAAGTATAATTTCTAAACCTGATATAAATTCCATCCTGTTTAACTGCCATTGTTCTACTGCTGCAGATTAGCAAACCAAGTGAATGAACAAAGCAGTGGAGAGACTTGATCTGCCCTCATATTGCAATTGAAAAACTCATTGGAAGAGCATTTTTTCATAACCCTCATAAGCAGAGCACTGAGGTCTTCGCTGTCTTCTGTTGCCACCTCATGCTCTGAGTGAGCAGCTGGTCCATTTGCTTCCTTTCCTTTCTCCTGCTAAACAAAACAGTGGTTTAGTCACTTTCCTCTGGATTTCCTTCATGTTGTCTCTCTGTTTTTTAATTCTTTCATTTGCTTTAATTTGAATTCACTGATGCACATATCTCCTACATGACTTTATCTGTGGGAGAGATGCAAGAATCTCTCCTTTAACTCCTTCTGATGCTTTTGCAGAACTCAGATACTCCCCCTGTTCTTTGATTCCAGGTTCACACTCCTTTTTTTTTACTTTGGTTTTTTCAAGGCTAGTTCCTCAGTCTTGGCAGAATTGTTATAGCATCTCACAAACAGCTTTTTTTTTGCTGTGAGAATAGGCTGATGTATGTCTTGAAAGCAAACACACAGTCCTGAATATTAAGTGCTTAGTGTCATGACAAGCACAAGTTATTTTTTTAAAAATCCTTTAAAAATAATTAAGGTAGATATTAAAAATAGGAAATAATTGAAAGGAACTTTCATAAACTGAGGAGCAGGCATGCTTGAGATGAGGAACACAGTATCAGCTGTGGGGAAAACCTGAAAGAAGATATCTTGCTGTGAAAGTCTTCAAGAGGAAAGGAGGACACCATGGGCCCCATGTTGTCCTGTGCATAGGCAGTGCAGCATGTGGTTGCCTACATAATCTCTGCTGGGTTGTATCCCAGTAAAGGAGTCACAAAACAAATGCAGTTCTACTTACCCAGCAAGATAGAGTGGTTTTTATTTTACAGAATTAATTTATTGCTTCAAATAAACTGTTTTATCAGATAACTGCATCATCATCACTCTGAGCATGATGTACTTTAATGACTGCTTTGCTTTAAAGCTGTGTGGAGTATGCTGCTGCCTTCATCCTTCTCTCTCTCTTTCCTCCACCTGTCCATTACTTTTCCCCATTAATGTTTGATGCATGTTATAAGGTATGTCTGTTGGTGGGTGTTACTTTCATGAGCTTTTCTTTGCACTAGTATGTCTATAAATGGCAGACAGCATCATTCCTAATTACATGTTGCCCCCAGATGCTCCATGGGTGATGCTGATGGATTGCTGTGTGGGTGGTGGTGAAGAGGCTGGGGGAGGGGGAGCTGGGATGCAGCTCCTCTAAGCGGTAGCAGAGGTCTCTGGGCTGAGCTCATCAGTCCTCCCTCAGTGAAGTGAACTCAGGAACCTCTGAGATTGTGGACCTGGGTGCTGGAAAAGGGGATGTAGTGCAGGAAAAGCTTTGGGATACAACCCAAACAGGGAAATGGGAGGAGCTGGGGGCAACAGAGAATTTACCCTTTACCTGTTGCAGCAGAAACCACACAGCACAGAAGGCTGACAGGCGACAGGAGCTGCTAAATCAGGCTTTCTTAATTTCAATTCCCTCCCCAGCCTTTGACCCTGTGCCGGGCAGCACCAGTGCTGCAAGGCAGAACCTCACCAGGACGGGCTGTGGCAGCTGGAGGGCATTTGCCCTGCCTGCGGCGGGGGCTTAGCTTCCTTTCATTGACAGTGTTTCTGACAGTGACCTTCTGCAATGCAATAAAATATCCCAGTCATGGCTGAGGGAAGACTGCGCTTTGGAACTTTTTTGGAACGTTTTGGCCATATGTGGCTACGGAGCTGGCAGACCAAGCCACTGACTTTGACCTGTCCCCACTCTGAGGCTGAATCTGTAGTGGAGACTCAAGAATGAGAATCAGCAGACTCGGCTTTTGAAAGGCACAGGGGGATGTACATGTCTGTACCATCAGAATGAAGAGGAAGAATGAAAAGCTGAGTGATCCTGGACCTTGAAAGGATGCTTTCCAAACCCCAGAGAAATCCAAGGAAGGGTGAGGAGGTGAAAGCAGGGATTTCCAGGGGAGCGTCTGTCATTTTTTGCACAGGCCTTTATTTTTTTCAAGAGCTGCTAATGGGGAAGGAGGAAGTGAGAGAGTGCACGTGTGCGAAAGCACATCTGCAAAGTCTGCTTCTTTCTCTCTTTAACTGTCCTGTGGTCCTTGAAGGGTTTTACATTTAGTGTGCCTAGCAGGTCAGCCTGCCAGCAGGTCAGCTACTAGGAAGACATGGAGGGAGGCAGGCAACGCTGGCTTTGGGAGCTGATGCAATGCGGCTTCATGGGATTTTACATCCCAAGCCTAGTGCCAGGCTGGGAATTTGCCCCATCAGAGAGTGCACTGAAACTAGGAAATGTCTTGGGACCGTGTGCAGAAAAACACTTAAGAACATAAGACATTAACTGCTGCATCAGACCGATGGTCCGTCCATCCAGCCCTGAGTGTGTCTCCAACAGTGGTAGGAGGTAGTGCTACCTACAGAGAGCAGATGAACCTTCTCATGTCCTGTGGCACATTCTCTCCATACTCCCCCAGCACCTCCAACTGTTGGATTTGGAAGTTAGATGCTCTCCACTGCCTAACCCTTCTAATATCTGCTTATGGACCCCTTGCCCACTCACTTTTATGAAGTCTTCCTAGAGTTACTTGCCTAAAAGAGCTTTGTGTCACATGGAAACCTGAGAACTTCACTGTACACTCACCTTGATGATGCCTGTTCTCCACCCTGAAAAGTGACTGCTAAGTCTTATATTTTGCTTCGTGTCCTGCCTCAAGTTTTCTATCTGTAAGTCTTTCGTCCCATCCTGTGGCAAGTTGGTTTCCCTGATAACCTTTGGTGTGGAATCTCATCAAAAGCTTTTTCAAAATTGGACCGATAGGTGACTGCTGGACCTGCTCTACAGCTTTACTGATGCACACCAAGAATTGCAGTGGGTTGGTGAGGCCAAGTTTCTCTCTGCAGAAGCCATGCTGCTTTGTTCCCAAGGGACAATGTTTATCCCTCTCTACAGTGCCTATTTTTTTAGACCCTACTGCTGTTAACAAGGATGGATAGCAAACTCTCTGGTCTGCAACTCCCAAGATCACTTCTGAAGTCCTTTTACTGGCTGGGAGTTGTAATGGCAGCTTGCCAGCCCACTGGCAGCCTGGTGCTTGCCATGTTGTATTGCCCTTCCCCCAACCCATGCAGGCTGAGATGTTAGGATGAACAATAGTTAGGGACAGAGCAGAGCTTTACTTAGGAGTGGAAACCACCATCCAGAGAAATGTCAGTAACTCAGTTTTTTAAACTTCAAAACACATTTGCTCAACTTTTGAAGTGAGTTCTTAGGTGCCAGTTATTCTTTTCTGCTCTTCCCTCCATAGGCACAAGGCATTTTATGTGGCTTCTCATACAATAGTCTTCAAAATACAGAGATGTGTAGAGATTAGGAGAGAATACAGTTTCTTGCATAGATTTCATACCTGCTATTGATAGACAATTGCTAATTGTTGAGGTAGTCCCTATGGTGTGATGGGAATATCTGCATTGGCAGTTTATTGGAGTAAAGGGGGAGAGGCAGACTGTAACTCTAACTGAAAACATATAGATTAGGACTCAATAGAAGAAATGAGCACAAAACTGAAGAACATAGCTAAATACAGAGCTTTCAGGCTAGAAAAATGCCACAATGAAAATCTTTTGACCCAACTATTAAATACAGCTCTTTCTTACATGACGCCTGATGAGGGACGAATGCTGCTAAGGAGACTGAGAAGATTCAGCTCAGGAAAGAGGCTGGAAGGCAGCGAAGCCTTTTGTTGTGCCCACTCACAAGCAATGCAGTTTTGCAGGTAGAACTCTTTACTGATCATCACCAAGATGGGGAGAAAATAAAATACAAAAGCAAAAAAGAAATAGTTAACAGCAAATAAAAACACAGGAGGCAGCAGTAAAAGATGTCAGATTTTTGTTGGGCTCGAAGTGACTGCTGATGAGCTTTTGTTCTGGGAAGAAAAAGTGCCACAGCAGGATGGGAACGGTTGGCTTGGGCAGGCTGTCATATCTGTCATCATTATAAGCATGGACAGATGATGATGATCTCTCCATTCTGTTTCTGGTTTTTCTCAGTCTCCAGAGATGTCTATCCAGCTGTTTTCACCACAAAATTTATTCAGCTAATTTGTCCACTTTCCTATATTCTTACAGCGCTTCTTACCTTCATCAAGCTGGTAGCATCTTCTCTGTGCCCACTGCTACTTTCAGCCCTCCCTGTTCCTGGAGATGCTGACTCTTTTCCAGTGCCTGGTGGTGTGTTACTGTCTTCTTCCTGCGCTGCTTTTCAGCTGGTCTTTCCCACACACCATGGCATCCCACTCCACGCGTGGCGGGGAAAGGTGGGAGGAGAAAAGCGGGCAGTGACCAGGGACTCTTTAAGTGGGTCACTTCTCAATAGATACAGGCTCCTTCCTCTTCACTTATGGCTCCCTCTCTGCACCCATCACTTGGGTGCTGGCCCCACACTGATTTTGTAGCCTGCAGCAGCATTGTGTCTAAAGCCAGACAGCTGACAGCACAGCTTACTCAACTTCTGCTGTAAGATTTTGAAGACAAGCAGGTTTCATGAGGCTGCAGCTGAAGAGAAATAATTTCTAGAAGCTGGTTCCTCTCCAGGGTTTTTGGAGAAGATGTGTAAGATCATTGATGCTTGATGTTTTCCAGTCTTGGATTTTGGTAAGTGAATTGAAGAAAGGTACTCTAAGTTGTGATTTTTTATTTTTTTATTTTTTTTTTGTGTGTGTGTGTGGTGTTTTTTTGTTTGTTTGTTTTTGTTTGTTTGATTTGGTTTGGTTTTCCAAATGATAACTAGGATATAGCAACCACACCTTGTTATGTAGCTCTCTGTGCCCTGAGCTTGTCACAGCTGGTGTCTGAGGAGGACTGCTCCGAGTGAGATTTATGTGGGGGCATTTGGCATAATTTGAAACAGATTGCAGCTTAGTGTCAGGGCATTTTATGACATGCAGAGCCTTAAAATTATGATAGAAGTCATCTGGGGACCTGCACTGACAACGTGCAACCCTTCTCGATGGAGCTGTCCCTACCTGCTTACTGCAGCCTGCAGAACAGCCACCCACTCATGCAACTGCAGTGCAGAGAGAATGCCGCTGTGATGGATGATGTCCAGCTGTGACCTTTCACCTGTTACAGTAGCCAAGAATCTTTGTGAGAAGAGTGCATGATGGAAGATTACGGGATATATTAAAAAAACCCCGAAAGATTAATCAAGTGGAGGATTGTGGTGTTAAGAAAGTACTAACTATTTTTTAAATGCACAGCAAGCTGACAGGCCAGGCCACGCCTAAAAGGACTAAAGATAAAGCCACAGCTGGCTGGAATGCTTCAGTCCAAAGAGCAGGCTGGGTTGTTGGCGACTACTGACAGTATCTTCAGTAAGCTGCTACAACGCATGGAAGAAACAGAGTGCACAATCTATTATCAAATGCATGAGGGAAACTTGATATTAATACACTTGTTTTTCCAGTGGCATGAGACTAATCTACTCCTTTTCTGTGCTGGATGCAGCATCGTTCACATCTGAGCAAAATAAATGGGGAAGAAGATGATTTTGGTATCTGTTCTTCACATTGCTGATTTTAGCACCACTAAGGAGAGGGATTTTTTCATTTTTTTTTAAGAAAGTATAACAAAGCTCTTGAGTCTTAGAATAAAAATAATTGTGAAGGGCAACATCGTGGCTGTTGCTTTGATACTGGCACTTCGGAAGCTGCCATACAGCCTTTATGTTGTCTGGAATGAAACCCAGGCATCAAACTCTGACACAGTGGCATTATGAAATCTTTCCAGCTCTTCTGAACCCCCAAAGCAAAGCAGGGTTTGTGTAGCTGGAATAAATATAGAATGACCATGAATGAAATGTTCTTAATTCAGCCCCATTAGTACAAAAGATTACTTCTCTAGTCTAATTTCTATGCTGTGTGCAAGAGGCTTTGGATCCCAATTTTGGAATTAGTTGCCTGTTTCCCTTTTGCAACACCTCCTTCTACTGTTCTGGAAGTTCTTAACATACAGATCCACGTATTGAAGAAAAACGGTGGAGGAAGGGTTCTGGTTTTGATTTTTTTTTGCTTCCAGTCCTACCTTCTCTGAAATGCATGCAGACATATTTATTTCACCTATGATGTAGCTTCTATTATGTGCTTTACACCTTTAAATGTGCAAAGCATCCTGCCTGCCTGGCAGGACCATGAGATACAAGATGGAAGAGAGACAGGCTTTGTTTTCTCTCTCATGGAAATTTTGCAATCGGTCTTCCTTTACCATTATATTGTCTTGTGGAGGCGGTTAGTAAACAACCCTGTCCTCTTTCCCAGTTTCTTTACATTTTCCGTAGACAAAGAGCAAACTGCACATTTTCCCCCTGCCCAGGGAAATGCCGGGGAAGGAAAATGTGCAAAACCTCAGTGCGGGAAGCAGCACCTCCTCCACTGCAGAGCCTTCTTGCAGCAGACAGGCAGGCTGAATGCTCGCATTGGAAACTGCAAAACAAAGAAAGTAAACCAGCAGGCACACGTTCTGGAGTGCCTAAGAACTATTTCTGCTCCTCATCAACTTGCTCACAGCCAGTACAGTAATGAAGATGTACTGCTGCGTGGAGGCCCCATGCATACGGCTGCATTTTGCAGATTAGGCATGTGCCATTGCATTTTTCAGATTGTTTCATTTTTCTGCCTGGTTCATCCATATGCTAGAGCACAAGAAAGTAAGAATACTATGATGGTCATTCTTCACCTGTGGTAGCTGACTGGTTAAATTGGTTAAGCAATGATCTGATTTTGTAACTTGTTCCACATGAGCAAGCAAAGGGACTGCAGCCAGCAGGGAGCGAGGCTCAGCTGTGTCCAAGAGGGGTGGCTTTCCTGTGGGGCAATGAGTTCAGAGCTTTGAGTTTTTCAAGGTTAATTTTCCTTTTCCCCACTCTTGCATGGGCTTCAGGAGCTGTATAGTGGCTGCATTCTGAGAGGAGCTGAGTCTAAGGCAAGCTAAAGTGAGTGAAGCCACATTAGTGTTGGGGTTTGTTTGTATGGTCAGAGGCTTACCCATGCTGTCAGTTCTGATGAGTTCATTAGGAAGTTATGGCAATTTGTGGGGAGGCCTCCAGGCTTTTGGATGAGGTGTGTACTGACTGTGGCTGGAGCTGCATTCTTTTTTTCCCCATATAAGTGACCTCCTTAGGAAAAAAAACTAAACCCAGGACTTATGTCAGAATGGTACTCTGGGTTCATTAAATAGAGATGCAGCTGCTGTGTTTGGAGATGTGCGTGCACATGGAATGGTGGTGTTCGTGCCAACATCCTCCCTCAAGAATCCTGTTGCAGGAGGGTAGTTATAAATAACTCTTTGACCACTGTAGTTGTTCTGCTGGTGCAAGCTGCCAGAGAAATACATTGACTCAGCACATGCCTAAACAAGATCCTTTCCCAGGCAGCACCTCCCACCATATAAACGTCACTGCAAAGTCATATAGGTGCCTGGTGGGGCAGTGAGCCACATCTGGCTGCTGCTGCAAGCTGGCATAAGCCAGGGCTGAATCAAAACGGATGTTTGTAAAAGATACTGAAGATAAAAAAGCACTGCTTAGGCACCAGTTAATATTTTTTCAATACCCCCAGTTATAATTCAAGAGTCAAGTCAGAAGATTTTGTACATGTTCACTGACAAGTGGAAAAAAAATTGTCCCCCATGCTAATGTTCTCAGTGTCTGCTGCTACAGTGGCTTTTATGCCTCTTCTGCCTTCCACAGTCTTAGCAAAGAAAACTCTCTGGCACCGTTCTAGGTAGGAGGCTACAGTCCAACTTTTTCCTGCTGTTCCTGGAAGCATATCAATTAGTTTTTATAATTACATGGGAGAGTATTTTTCTTATTTTAAAAATTACCTTAAAAATAATAATTAGCAAGCTGCCATTATTCTTTTTTTTTCAAAGCAGGTTATACATAGAATAAAGAACCTAGAGGTATGATTTACTTTTTATCACTCATAGAACCAAAATGGCTATAAAGGAATTCAGACGTAATTTTCTTGGGAAAATCATTCCTCTGTTATACAGACCCTATTTGTTATACTTCTCAGTGCCTGTTTTACTTCCTAAACTTAAAATTGTTCAGACAAAAAATCTGCCTTTTCTGTTTCTGCAAATCTGAGTTTTGTCTTTTAATTCTGCTAATTCTGTCTCTAAGACTGCTTTTTCTATTATTATTAGTACCTACAAGTAATTGTAAAACACTTATATCTTCAGAATATCACTCTCTAGCTTTCCAAGAACCTGTCTGAACATGCAAAATATGTTCTCTTAACTACGTGGCTCCATGTAAAGCAGTACGATTGCTTGGTTGACATGCAGGTATACTAGTGTGCTATTTTTACACTGCTGTATCTAATGCATCATGCCTGTATATAAGTAAAATTACATATGCAGTAAATGTTCTGTCAGTATAACTACTTTGGTAAAATAAAATATACCCTGCCTAATTATAATGAAAGAAAGTCAGGGTGTAGGCCAAGAATCACTGGTTAATTCTTTATTACAGTATGTTTCCAGCTGCAGCAGAATTTCAATATCACATTTTCCCTTGTGGCTTATTTTCATTCTTTTCCATAATGTCACGAATTTATTATTTCTAAATGCAATGATGACATGAGTTACAATGGGAACATTTTTATCTTTGCCCTGTGTTCCATAGAGACAAACCTCCAGAAGTCAAACAGTGAGCTTTCAAAAATGAACTTATCACTGGCATTAAACAAGGTGTGGCAACCCTGACATGGGTCTCCTGCATCAAGAAAATGTTATTTTCCCAGTCCCTGATAGCGGTCCTCATTCTGTAATGCGAAGATAGCTTTACAGCTGTGTATTTACGTATTTTTAGCACCTTCATATACTTTGTTTTCAGTGGACCTGTTATATTTAGAAGTTTCTCAAAATGTGGAGCATGTGTTAAATTTCTTTTGTGTAATCCATCAAGACTAATTTGATTTGAGAGCAGTGCCTTCCTCTCCCCCCAGCCCCCATCTGTTTGGAAAAGTGCAGTTGTAGAGACATCAGTCATGTAACACTTTCTGTGAAACAGCTTTACTGACAGTTGGGAGTTGTCAGTAACCATGTGGATTTCAAGCTCTCAGTCTGGCTACAACAAGAAAAACCCTCTGACACATAATTTCCACAGAGCCACAGAATTTAAGGCCGGAAAGACCTAGCGTGATCATCTAGCTGACCTCCTGCCTAGCCAGCCCAGGGATAAGTCATGTTTCAGGCCTAGTAGCTGTAGATAACACCAGCTTTTGGGACAAACATGCACTCATTTAATAGCATTCACTCACCAGTAATTTATTTCAATAGTTAATGACTGTTATTTAGTTCATATACAAGTTGTGTACATAACTGTGGCTCATTTCCTGTTTCAGCTGATGTAGCTTCAACTTCCAACATTTGGGGGGGAAGCTTTAGGAGCTGCTGAGTCTGTGTTCCTCATCTAACTACGTGGAGACCAAAGCCCGTGTTGAATGAGGGTATAGCAGTCAGATGCCTCAAGCAGCAAATTGGTGGAAGCAGCAAAACAGATCTGCAAAGGGAAAACCGTGTCCCTGCTGTCTATGCCCACAGCCCTGCTTTGAATTTGCTCCCCCAGCGCTGAGGCAAAAGCAGGAGCAGGGGCTTCCAGGGCTTGACGTGGGCTTGCTGGCTCTGCCTATACGCAGGAGATGAAGGAAAACACATCAAAGTGCTGTAAAAGCTCTTTTCAACAGAAGCAGCAAAATTCAGTTTTGCCCCTGTCAAGGGTTAGTGCTGAGCCAGCTACTAGACAATTGACGGAGACACCCTCTGTTAACCCCTCTCCCTTCCCAAAGGGGAAGACAGAGAGTAAGGGAGAAAGATTTTATAGACTGGAAAACTAAAACAGCTTTAATGAAAATAATAACAATAAAATGAAATATGTGCAAACCCAATATGAAACCAAACCCCCCCTGATGTCAATTATGTCAGTGTCACCACTGATGCTGTGGAGCAGGCACTGTGGAAAGTCCTAGACTGGACTCGGGGACAGATGCGAACAGGATTCAGGAGCTGGATTCTGGAAGTGGATTCAAGTGGATCCCAAACACACGGATTGGGATCGAAGGCAGAACGGGCAGTCTTCCTCAGATGCTGGCCATTGAAGAAGAGAGCTTGACCCTGGTGATCCCTCAGCTTTATACTGAATATGACATACATGGGATGGAATACCTTGCTGGTCAGTGTAGGGTCACCTGTCCTCTCCACTCCTCCCCATGGGTGCAGTCTTTTACTCCTTTTACTTTCTGCACCCCAAGATTTAGCAGTAACTTTGGTCTGCATGCCAGTCCTTGGCGTATAACATGGAGCATTATCACTGCTAGAAGCAGACACTGTCTATGAAAATAAGCTGTTAGCTTTGAAAAGTGCAGTTAGTTAGAAGAGTCTGAACTGAAAAGTAAAATCACTGAACAGAATTAGTTCTGTTCTAACTCAAACCAGGACACTACCACACTGAAACGTTTCAGTCTCTCACCATAAGATGTTCTGTACCCTCTAGGACTCTCTTCTGTTCATTTGTATTCTGCTCAGGAGGTGGCCAGGAGAACAGCTGATGTCAGAAGTGATGTAACCTACCACGTCATACTTGGCATTTCCTTCTGTCCACACTGGTGTGCACCCATCTTTGTATATTAGCTCCTTTGTGACACCAATATGGTCTGCAAATTCAAATTCATTTACTGTGCTCTACAAATCTTTTTTCTTAACCTCTGCTGATCAGCATGACATCTCTTCTGCTGAAAATCTTTCATCCTTGTTAATGTCTGAGCTTGCTTTTGGCTGCATTGGAAAGCTTATGGTTTCACTGTGCCCATACAAATGATCAAGTTAACTCTGAGTTGCAATCCTTCCTCCTTGTTATTTCCTGTTCCCTTGATCTTGGAGTTTTTAACAACATTACTCAGGAATCACTGTATAGTTTCGTCTAGTGCAGTGCAAACGTATGAAGTAGTTCATATTCAGCTACCTTCTTGCAAACGGGAAGTGAATCCACTTAATCTTATTTATAATCACGTTTTGTTATCATTTCATACAGTTATTATTTCAGTTAGATAATCACAGGATCAAGAGACCTCTGGAGTTCATCTAGTCCAACACCCTGCCTGAAGTGGGGCTGGATAAACCAATGCTGGATAAAGTCAGCCATGGTCCAGCTAAATCTTGAAACATCTTCAGGAGTGGAAGTTCCACAGCTGCTCTGGGCAACCTGTTTCAGGGTTACACTGCCCTCCTGGTGAACATGACTTTTCATTTCCAGACCTTATCTTGTGGCCACTGGCCCCTTTTACAGCCTCTAGCACCAAGAAGACAAGTTTGGCTCTTGTCTGTGTAACCACACTTCAAAGAGCTGTGGACAGTTCTTCCAGCAGCCCTTAGCCTCCCCTTGATCAGACTAAAGCAGCACAGCTCCCTCGGCCTCTCTTATGTCACTCTAGGCCTCTGATCATCTCACTAAACCTCCACTGGACTCTTTTCAGTTTTTCCATGCCTCTCTTGGAGTGTTGGACCCAAAAATGGGGTGCAAAACTGTATAGAGGAAGTTAATAACTTCCCTCAGTTTTCCGGCTACTTCTCTCCTAATGCAGCCTAGGATTTCACATGTCCTGTTTAGATGAGAGAACACTGGTGCTGGTGACTCACGTTTGGCCTTGTGCCCTCTGTAGTCGCCAGCTCCTCCTCACCAGTGTGACTCTTCAGTGAGATGCTTCCCAGCTTGTAATGGATCATGTTTTCTTGTTGAACCTCATGAGGTTCTGTTGGTCCGTTGGCCCAAATCTCAAGTTTGTAAAGGAGCCTCTGCATCAAAGCTTGACTGTTTGTCAGCCCAGACAGTTTAATTCATCAACAAATCTGACAGTGTCACCATCAAGGTTGCTGATGAAGACACTGAACAACGTGGATCTCGGTAGTGACCCCTTCAGTGCTCCTCTGGTGCTGGCTGGTGACCTGCCGGACATGACCTGCCAATTTTCAGCCTCTCTTACAGCCTCTCTTGGTAGCTCACACCCTCTGAGCTTTGAAATGATGATGTTGTGTGAGATGGTGTCAAAACCTTATGAACATCAGGGTAAATTACACCCAGTGCTTTCATCTTCTTCATACATTCAGGGGTTTTATCTTAGAAAGAAGGCTGGTTAGTCAAGTGCAGTTTGTCATCAATAAATCCATACTCACTTGCCAAATACCTTCTTTTTTTGCATCTGGTTTCATCAATAAGATGCTCCTGTAGCCAATCCCGTCTTCTTTGAAATTCCCTCTTCCTGCACAACAGGATTATTTTTTACTGAGCTTTCAGTAAGATCGCTTTTAAAATTGTTCAGATCTTCTGGGCATGTTTCTACTTCATGGTTGCATCCCAGGGGATTTTATTTAACAAATCCCTGAGCAAAATGAAGTTTCTTTTTCTGAAATCCAGACTCATAACTCTGTAGCTTACCTTCCCAGCCTCCTTCTGGATCCTGAATTCAATTATGGTGATGGAAGATAAGCCCAGCCTGATACGATGACCGCATTCATCACTGGCAAGTCAAGCAGAGTGTAACCCCTGGCTGGCCCCTCCAGGATTCATGTGATGAAATTATCATTAGCACAGTGTAAGAAGCTCCTGCATTGCCTGCTCAATACTGCCTTGCACTTCTATCAGATGCCTGGATGGTTGAAATCCTCCATAAGGATCAGAGCAGGTAAGAAAGACAGTTCTGGTAGTTGTCTGTAGAAAGCCCCATTCATGGGGTCCTCCTGACTGGGCATGCATGATTTCCAGCAGGACTATCCCCTCTGATCCTCACTCAGAGACTGCCCCGGTCTTGTCTTTCCTGCTGGAGCTTGGTACAGTCAGGGAGCTCCTTAACACAGAGCACAACTCGTGTTCATGTTTGATTCACTGTGATTCATATAATCTTGATTAGTTTTGAATCGCTTGAGTTGTATCATTCTTGTTTCCGACTCAAGATGTCACTGATCTCTAACCTTACAGTCCAATGCAGCTGAAGATAAGAAATCCAATTCCTTTTCCTATTATCTGTGCTCGGTATAGAACTCTAATAATAATAATTATGTATATTTCTTTATCCTCAAGCTCTTTGAACCTGACTTGCACAGAATTTAGAGTTCTTCAAGTCAAGACATTGGCATGTGATGACATCAGAAGATAAAGTTATATTTGCCATAGAACATTGCATTTGCATCCTAGCACACTGCAGCTGGGAAGGTGGAAGTTATTATGGGAGATATGTCAGCAAATCTTTGCACTAATGAAAGTACCATACCAACATCAATGTCAGGCTGAAGATGCAGAATTTTTTTCTTTATTGGTTAATCCCCCAAAGCCCCAAACAATCATGTAAAGAATAGACTCTTTTGAATTAAAGTCACACATTATGTTTATATTTTGCTTCCACTCCAATTGAGTGGCTTTTTCCTGCTTTTCCTGTTCATTCATTTGGCCAGGATTTTGTGTCAAAGAAGAGCAGAAGGGAAGATTATCTTTTTTCCTTCTTTTTCTTCTTTTCCTTTTTTTTTTTTTTTTTTAAAAACCCTTTTCCTAATTACAGTTTTAATGGATTTTTCCTGCTGCCAGAAGGTGCAGCAGCCTGGCTGCACGGTGACTCATGGCCCTGTGCCACATTGCAAATAATGCTTTTATTAATCTCCCCAGGCTTTGTTCTGGCCCCCCTCCTGGCGGTGTCTGATTTCATGGTGCAGCATAGCCAAAGGTCAGATAAACTACACGATGGCCAGGGTTGCTACTGAAGAAGGAAAACGGAAATGCCTCTCCCAGCAGTTTCAGCAATGCGAACAGAGAGGAAAATAATTTCTGTTACTATTAACCTGTCCTATGTGTCACCTCGTGTTGCTGTTTCAGTAGAGGAAAGCTGTGGTGCAGCAGTAACCTGGGGAAGCAGCCAAGCCCAGCTCTGCTGCAAATGCTTCTGGGACTGCCTGGCTCAGTACCTTTTTCAGGAAAAATGTTCTCCATTTAGGTGTTTGATCATTTGCAACAAATGACAGTCCCACACTAAAAAAGATGCTGAGCTTTGTCTCTAACTGAGCTGGTGCCATTGACTGATTCATTAATTACCCACTTTTCTCCAGATTAGATTCAACATATTGTTCTCAAAGAGATAACCACTCACAAATTAGTCAAGCTAAAGCTTGATGTGCTTGGCTACAGGGCCATTTTTTTGTTACCAGTTTCAGATGAGTGATTACTCTTGTGAAACTAGTTCGTGCTTATTGCAAGTTGTATCTTTTCCTCCATGGCTACCTGAAGTGTTTTTATTCAAATGAAATGGAGCCCATATGCACTGGGCTGGAGTGCTTTGTGAGCAGCTAGCACAGCCAGATCAAATATGTATGCTTACTGTTAAGCAGTAAGTTTGGTCTTCCAAATTGTGTGGTTTTCCCTGCTCTCCTTTGAACCAAGCTATCTGTGGTTTCTGGTGGCTGCTGCCTTTATGCTACAGGCTTGGGGTAACGCTGACACATATAGGACTTATCTGGAAAAAAGAGAGGGGAACAGAAGACAACATCACTTCCTGCATACATGGTCCCATCCATTCTATCAAAGGTGGAGACCTCATCAAAGCTTCTCTCAAGAGAAGCTCCCTGGGTCATATTTGAATGATTTTGGAGTGAGCGAACCTACCTTTAGCTAGGCAGATGCAGGAGATGCAGTAAGATTGTTCTAAAACTTTGTAATTTCACAGGCATTGCAATTTCAGCCTCATATTATGACCTTCAAAATCACATATGGGCAAGTCTGCAGCATGTGGAGCTGCATTTTTGCTCTGCCACGTAGAGGTGCACCAGCCCTGCTCTCAGTCTCTGTGTGAGGGCTTTCCCTCACAGCAGGGCTCCTGCTGTCCTTGTGGGCGTGGGGCTGTTGTTGGCTGGAGCCAGTGGTGGTTTGTTCCCACCTTACGCAAATGCCAGTAACTGCACAAAGCACAGAGGAGGTGGAGAGACCGATCCAAGTGTTCTCCATTAAATCTGACCTTCATGACAGCTGGAGCAAATTTGGGGCTTGTCAGTATATCAACCACTTTTGAAGAGAATGGCCCCCAGCTCACCATCCCATCTTCCAGCTTGCCAGCAGCTGCCCTAGGTTGAGGCCCTGTGGGACACTTACCCCAAAGCTCACCTTGATTCTCAGCAAACTTACTGCACTGTGGGCCATGGCAGGGACTGGGAGGGTGACAGCCAGGGCCAGCCCTTCGGCCTCCAGCATCCCCTTCGTCACTGGCTGTCTCCAACTGAACTCCTATTAACCACCAGGTTAATAGGCTGACTGGTGGTAAATTGTGCAGAAGAACTGCCCTCTTCAGTTTGCTTACCCAGGGGGGCTGACTTTGCAGAGAGTGGTTATTGCTGGTCTGCTTTTGTTCTTTGCCATTGGTCCTGCCTTATTTTTATGTGGAATAACTGTTAATAATAATGTGAAGCGTTAAGCTTTGGCAAGTGGCTGAGATCTGCAAAAGCACAAGGACAAACTGGCTGCTGGAGCAAGGCTTCTTACCACCATGACAGGTGGTTGGATACACGGGGTGCTCAGTTTGGTGGCTGACATGAGCTGCTGCTTCCTGACAAGAAGAGAGAGGAGGCGGCAAGGGCAGCCCAGCACATGCTGCCTCAGAGCTCAGCAGCGACGGAGCTTCACTTTGGCCCTGAGCTTCTCCTAGCACTGCCCTTTGAGGTGCTTCCTGCTCTCCTCATCATCCCTCGGGGAGGTGGATGAAGGAGTGGAGGGAGGAGAGCTGCCTTTACTCATAGATGCTGCTGCTACAAAGAGAGGCACCGCCACAGGAGTGTAGATGGACAGGCAGAGGTGATTAATAGTGATACATACTATTTTAATTGAGTCATGTTTGGCCTCTCGCTTTTGTCAGTACTCCATTTCTTTGCCATTGTTATGATGTGAATTTGGAATTAATGTGAAGTTTAATAAGAATCCCTCAGCTGGCAAATGCAGGCAAGACTGAAAATTAAAATGCTATGTAAATCTCACAAGATTAGGGCATAAACTGCAGCAGGTGGTGGAATGGCTGAAGCTTGAGGATGCCGGGAAGCCTCTCTCCACATTATTCCTGATAATACAAAAATAATTTATACTGAATGCATTTTTCCCAAATAACTATCCACCACATGCTATTTGATATTACTAATGAATGCAGAAATTGGATCTTAATACATTCCAGAGAAATATTCTGCAGAGGTTTTATTAGTTTGAAAAATACTTTGTGGCATCACAGTACTTTGTCATTAAAATAGCCAGGTTTCTGATACAGATGTTGTGGAATCGTAATTAAAACGTCTCTAGAGCTGGCAGTGGCAGCATTTTGTCTTGAAATCCTAGGTCACTTCCAAGGGCTTCTGAACCACCATTTATGAGGTCCTGCTGATGGGCTGTAAGGCAGGATGCTGATGGTGCACAGGTGCAATGGAAGTGTCAGCCAGTCTCCCGGATGCTGCTGAACTGGCACACAGTTCTTCAGGGCTGCCTCTTCTTTCCCTGATGCTCCTGAAG
Organism: Merops nubicus; assembly: GCF_000691845.1. Lineage (NCBI taxonomy): Eukaryota > Metazoa > Chordata > Aves > Coraciiformes > Meropidae > Merops > Merops nubicus. The sequence goes on from NW_008630536.1 coordinate 57,303, forward strand.
AAAAGACACCAACAACCAATTAAACAAGTTTCTCCCACTTTGGATGCAGAATAGGTTCAGGGCTGTGAGCGCCACGGGGTCCTGCACATGACAGAAGCCCTTCACCTCGTGCTTTGGGGGGCTGCTGAAGCAGCCGGTGCCCAGCTGGGGCTGCTTCTCCCAGAAATCCTGGCAAATCCCATTGCAGTGGAGGGATCTAGCTCGTGGAGGGTGAGAAATCCCAAAGGGCCTGACGAGGATATAAGACCTGAAACGCTGCAGCACGGCCTTGGTTCACCACCCTGGGACAAGCTAGAGGTGCCGAGAGGAGAAGGTGCTGGCAGCACGGCTGGGCTGCAGGGAGGCTGGGGGAAACGCTACAGAGCCCTCTGCTTGTGGGTCACCGCCTCAAATCTGCCTCTAGTTACGGAGGGGGAAGCACCCGCGCTTCTGACAGTTGCTTGGAGCTCCATCTGCAGCACTGCGGGGGAAAATATAATTTCTCGTGTGCCAAA
>NW_008630537.1:0-3272 GCF_000691845.1 Merops nubicus
GGAAAGCAGTGGTTTGAAAACTGTCTCATGATGTTTATGTCCTTTAACATGTCTGAATATGCAGGGCATAATTCCCCTCACATGGAGAGCACTGGAGTTGTTTCAGGCTATAGCAATTTAAATCTGAAATACTTTGAAGTGTCTAAGTTTAAGAGAGATTTTTAGCTTTTCTTTTTTTTTTTTTTAATTTTTAATCTTTCAGTGGTCTCAGTGCTAAGCATTTGTTTTGGAAGAAGCTCTGAAAAACTTAGTGCTTCTATGAAAACTTTCAAACTCCTTTTGCAAAGAAATAATTTTCTTGTGAGGTGTGTGGCAACCACTGAGCTGAGGTAGAAATAGCACAGAAACCTAATTTCTTGACTTATTCTACCTTTTGTGCTTCAAGTGTATCTTAAGCTAATGTGTTTGCATGAAAAATATTATTTTTTTGAAACACAGTCTGATTCCATTCATCTATAACAATATAAAATACTCATAATTTTCTAATATGAAAACTTATTATGCATTTTTCTACTTCTTTGTGTGGACACAGACGAGATATATCTAATCGTTCTCTCACTTGTGTGATTGGGTGGTTACATGACAATAACTGGAGGAGAGGTAATTCAGGGCCAAGACTTAAACAGAAAAATCAGTGCAAATAAAACTAGGACGTATAATACAAAGCCCCTGGAAAAGGCAGTCCTGACCTCCTGCTCCTCTCCACCTCTCCCTGCCTTGGGCCAACATCAACATGTGTATGGCCACATGCTAAGGCATATGCAGGAACTGACCTGAGTTGAAACTGAAGTGGCAAGCAGAGGTTCATTTCTTTTTGGCTGGTGAAGTGAGTGTTATGCTATGATGGATGAGGAGGAAAAGGGAGGGCTCTGCCCTTAGAATCTCCCCTTTGATCTTGCCTTCCCTTGCTTTTCTTCCAAGCTCCTGCCAACATGTGCTCACGGCACAGCAGACCACTTAACTTTCAGATTGTCACTGTCAGGAGGAAGTCAGAAGCAACTACCGGGCTGTGATTCAGCCTTCTGATTTACAGCACACCAACTCTGCTACCTTGAAAACACCCTGGAGAGAATAAGGCCTTGTTGAAATCCCACACTATAAAAACCAGGTCTTCCAGTTAAGTTGAGTGGGTTTATACAAGTGCTGAATGAATACAAAAGAAGTCAGAATCTGACTCAGAGGTTCAGATTACAGTGCCATTGTTGGGGAACTCCTGAATCTAGCACTTATATCCATATTTTATAATGCATACAAATAGTGGTACATTTATATCTACTTCCAGTAACAGCCTGCCCATTACTGAAAAAAAGCATGCATTTAGTTAAATTATTTTAGGAAGTAATTATTGTGTTCTTAACCCTGTAGTAATTGGTACACAGGAGGCCGCTCACTTCTGAACACTGCATACTTCATGCCTACATGACTTCCATTCATTTATGAGCCTTTCCTTTGTTTTTAATTATTGGCAAGACTTAAAAGGTCTTTCACTGTAAAATTTAAATCCTCAAAATTACATAATGTGCTATTTTTATCCTCACTTTGATCATCATTTAGAAATATAACCTGGTAACTCATAAATTATTCTGTGGTTTATCTGCCTTTGATGGCAGTATTTTTTTTACCATACAATATACTTTCGGGAGTGTCACTTAGAATACAAAGAGACACATAAATCTGTTGGTATGTCTGTACAGTAGGTAATATTTTTTTACACTATGTTGTGTTTTCTGCATTTGGTGTTTTTTTTTTTTTTTTTTTTTCCCCAATAGTAAATGCAAAAGCTAAGATGAAGTTTCTGTGTATCAGACTTGAATTCAATACTGCATTCATTTTTTTAGTGTCTAAATCATTAACTCAGGGCTTGAATTCCATGACCAAGCTGATGATGATTTCTGTGGTGCCACCCTACTCCTCATTCTTGATCAGGACATTTCAGCTTGTCCCTACAGCCTCTGCACTACAATCTTGTTAAACCATTGGAAACCTCCATTCCCAAAAAAGGTGTTTTGTTGGCTCCTGTTTTAGGTTGCTCAAATGGTGTGGCACAGGTCTGGTGTGATAGCTCCTCCAAGGGCCGGTACGCGTGAGTGGATATGCGGTGGCTAGCAGGCTCATCATCTCAGGCCATGGTGGAGCTATCAAAGTCACTGGATGAACTAGAAGTCTGTGATGCCTGTAAAGCCAGTGGAAATATGTAGACATATGGATGTTAATTTTGATCAGCTAACTAAGAAAACTGTCCCTCTTTATTTATTTTGCCATGAAGTTAAACGCCTCATAGAATCCTTGTGAATACCACTTCCTTGTGTCTAGCATCTGAAGTGACGGGATCTAAACTCCAAGCCCTGAATCAAGGTTGACATACATATGATGCCCACAACAAAGCAAGAGAGACCTTCCTCTCAGCTTTCCCTCATAGGCCTGGCCAACCTTGGATGAAAAACAATTAGGAAATTAACACCAGGTGTCCTGCCTTTAAAGTTAATAATAGAAAAGCTGGCTTTGCTTGCTGTCAGTAGGGATGTTTGTTTAGGTAATGAATACACGGTTTTCTGTTATTAGATGGGCTCCCTGGCTGTCTGGGACAAGTAGAGTTTCCAGCAATGGTGGGACAGACTCAAGACCAGGACAGAGTGAGGATTATGTATGTGATGATGCTTTTCCTTGGCAACAACTATATGATTGGAATTGGACTGATGACCTGGTTTATTCCTTCCCCCATGACTTGGTTTCTAACTTGGCTCACTCCCCTTTTTGCTAAATCATAAACCACGAGTGAATACATTGATCTATTTGTTCCTCCTGTTGTTAGCCACTTCATATCTTTCCTTCATTTTCTGGAATGGGATGATAATGTCTGGTCTATATGTTTACTGCATATGTCCTTGCCTTTTGTACTGGGCCATGTAGTCATCAAAAGAGCATCTATCTCACCCAAGGAGCAGGCATGCAATTCCCACCAGCTTGGCAAGACTGGTCTGTGAAAATTATCCTTGAAAAGTTTTGCTGGCAAAGTCTGCCAGGATGGATATGGGTGCAGCTTATGAAGGCTTCTGAAGTTAACGGATAAGAACAGAGATTTGAACTCTGGGGAATCTCTGAGAAATGTGAAATCTAGTTTCAGTGAGAGCAGGAATTCTGTCTGTAGGACTAACTTCATGCTTGAAGAAAGGTGTATGCCTGTTCCACTTGCTGAACTGCAGCTTCAGTGTAAAGTTTTTTTTTTTCACTATAGTTTGTTTCAGGTTTGTGGTGGTTTAAACCACTTTTAT
>NW_008630538.1:0-1087 GCF_000691845.1 Merops nubicus
GAGGCTCCATCTGAACATCAGGAAACATTTTTTTTTATTATTATTATGAGGGTGACTGAGCACTGGTACAAGTTGTCCAGAAAAGTTGTGGAGTCTCCACCCATGGAGATATTCGAAAGCCATCTGGATATGGTCCTGGGCAACTGGCTCTGGGTGGCCCTGCTGGAGCAGTGTGCTTGGACCTGATGAACTCCAGAAGTCCCTTCCAGCCTCAGCCATTCTGTGATTTTATAATGCTTAATTGTGATGATAATCATTGAAAAGAGTTGTCAGTAAATGAATTACACAAATTAATACAGATTGTTCATACATTTTCTAGGCACATGGTATGCCACGAACACCAGCCCCATTAGGAATCTGTATGTGCAGTATCCTAGAATGGCTCTTGCTCCAGCTTTTGAGCATAAAACACATTTCTAGATGGCTGTGGTCAAAATGTTAACATTTTTTTTTTTCTGTGCAGAAACAGAAGCAGCATAAATTGATGCCAAAGGGCTACATTTTATACCTGATGATACCAAAGATAGATGTACTTTCAATGTCTGAACTGAGTTGGAATCTTGCCTGCCCTTCAAGCAGGCTTGTAACTTAGCAAGAATACCAGCACACTGAATGTGGGTCTCTTCTCTCACCCGTGGTAGTGTTAGCAGTAAATACCTTTAAAAAATTATTTTTAAAGGCTTTTAAGTGTATTTATGAACAGATGCCTTTATAAAGCTCCAGGCTGTCCAAAGTTTCTCAAGGACAGTTAATGAAGATGTGTGCAGAGATACTGACTGTATTTTTGAGTTTCCAAATAATCTAAGTCTAACATAAAGGGCTAAATGTGATGATTCTCCACTGGTGAGACCAGATATACTCAGAGATATCTTTTATAAATAATTAAGTTACAATGCTGGTTCCTTCAGCAGACCCAGCTTAACAGTTCTGAACTTAGTTCTGTAAGGGACATCTTATGAAAGGGGCAGACTTACTCCACTGTGTACGCAAGGCTTGCACATACTGTACAGTGTAATGACAAATGCTACTTTCTATTCTGTCAAAGGTTTAGATAAACACTGCCTAACATGAACATGTGTGGGCCTGC
>NW_008630538.1:1118-4110 GCF_000691845.1 Merops nubicus
TCTGGCAGGCAACAACCTTCTGCAGGAGACTAAACAAAGCTGCTTAAAAACCAGTCTCGTTTTCCAGGCGTGAAGTTAAATATTTGCTACTAATGTTAACTTCCCACCATGCATCTGCTCATCTTCACAGATTCTTCCCCCTGAGGGATCTTTTGTTCTCCAGGTGACAATGAAATAAAGGTTTCAAAGTCAGACTCGAAGTTTTGCCAGATGTAAAAACAACAGTGTAGCCAACTACAGCTCTGAGAAACTAACCCCAGGGCTGTTCATGCCGGAGAGCTCAAAGGCCATCCAGACATGACTCCTGGTGGTCTTTTGCTCAGGAACTATTTGTCAGAGGGATGTGTGCTGAACTATTTGAGCAATATGAGAGCTTCCCCAGGTTTCTTTTCCTTTGGAAGGAGTGCTCCTCCTTTCCTCCCATCACATGGACTAAGAACCTGCCCCAAGTTGGAGAAGAGAAGCACCCATGCAGGTACTGAGATCTGGAAAATATGCTGCAGAAATGCTGCTTTTCCCTTCCTTCTCCATGCATATGGAAAAGACAGCATGGGCACCAACTGCAGCTGAAAAGACCTGCAATAGGTCTAAGTTCACATGCAGAGGAATTTCTCTTGCTCTTGTGACACAGTGGAAAGATTTCACTTTTATGGCATCACTATCAGCTAACACTTTTGTGTATAATCACCCAGGGGCCTCTGCTCAGGTGTGGTCTCTCACATCTGGCCAGTGCAAACTTGGAATCTGATGACCAAGAAGCTCATGGAAGCCCATTATTGACCTGCTATTTAATGAGAGGCTTCTGGTCCCAGCCTTGCTGCTGCTCAGTTCCCCACACTCGAGAAGGGTGCTTACAGCACTAGAGTGACTGAGAATGCAGGGTCACAGTCCTAGCTATTCAAGCACAGACTATGGCCACTATTAACCAGTGACTCCCTTTGTTCCTCTCAATTGCCTTCACTTGCTATAAAAAATAGCAGATGATTCAGCAGTTGTCTAAGTATTTTTTTCTCACTTTCCTCCTCTGCTGTCCACACACCTCCAGGGAGAGGCAGGATGCAGGCAGTGCCCAGCCTCCTCCTTGGGTCTCAGAGCTGTCCCATGGCATCACAGAGGAGGCCCCTAAATGTGGCATAATCACCATGAACAGCAGCAGCTCCCAGGAGCCTGGGACTCTTTCTGGTCCTGGTCCTAGTCCTCCTCCAGGCTGTCTGCCTGCATTTCCTGGTGGAGACCTTCACCACAGCCCCGCTTCACACTGTCCCCCTCCCAGCCCCAGCCCCCACCCCCATCCTGGTCCCAGTAGCTGCAGGGTAGACAGGACCAAACTCTTTGTGTCACTGTTATAAAAGCATGATTAATGCAAGTGACTGAAGGTTTATCATGCTACTGACACTTGGACTGAGGAAGGTTAAAGGAGAATAAGGAAGCTACATTGTGTGGGCCTGCTATAAATATTCTAAGTTGGAATAAACTTCTCTGCATTGGTTAAGACCGTTACCATACTCACCAACAAGTGAATTGTGGGCAGCGTCACTGAAAGTGTCGGTGTTAGAGAAGATTCTTATTGTCAAAAACCTTTTTATTGTTTTGCTTGTGCTCGCTTTTTTGAGGACTGTAAGTTCTGTTAATAAAATAACTGTGCTCACAGAACTAGATGCCCTGGAGGCACCAAATGACACAGACTTACCAGAGAACAAGCTGGAGTTATAAACTGGTTTACAGACCAGTTTCCAAGGGTTGCCATCAGTGGTTATTAACGTTGTGTCAATGAGCATAGTCACAAAGGTCTCAGCTCATGGAACAGAACTGTTTATTAATGTGACAGTTGTGACAATTAAACAAATCTGTGGTAAAGCTTGCTGCTAATAAAAAAGTTTCTTTTCCTAGCAGATAATCAAAAGTACCATAAGAGTAATTTAAATTTCTGTATTATAAGATACTGTACCAGAAGTTTTTTAATACAGTTAAATACTTAAGATGATCTTGGTTTGGAGGAAATAATGGCATAAACTGTATTTATGGATTGAAGGCCTGGATTCTGGTGAGAAACTAACAGTAACAGTGGATAACCAGCCCAGCATAAACTCTCAAACAATGCTGTACATGTAGTGATAATGTAACCTTTGAATATTTAAGGGGAGAGTGTAAGGCAAAGGAGTGACCTCATCCTTGTCCCCATATATAAGAGTGCTGTAGACTCATGTCTGGCAGCTTCAACACCCCAGCAGTCCATGCACCACATCTAACACAACTCAATCACAATCCACATGGCACTTAACTGTCCCCCAAGCTTTGCACCTCCTCAGCACAGCCCACAGGTCTGAGCACCCCAGCCTAATTTCCCTTCTTCCCTCCCTGAAGCTGGTAAATGCCACCCATCTACAGTGTCATCCCCTGCAGGCTCCACTCCTCCTTCAGCACACTTACTGGTCTTTTTCCTCCCCACAGCAAATGTGGGCTCAAAAATGAAGCTGTCAAGCAGATGAAGCTTGGGAAGAAAAAAAATTGTGAAAGAATGGCAGCAAGAGCACCGTCTCACAGTGCCATGGGCAAGGGGCAGGCTGTTTGGAGACAGAAACCGCCAAGCCCCACTAATTCCTTAAACCTGAAGGTGTAAGGGTCATGTTGTAGAGGGCTATTCCGTGCCACTTCATAGAAATATATGTAAGACATGCAAGGCTGAAGTGGCACCCAGCAAACGGCTCAAGTGCTTGTCCAACACAGAGGGCCCAAGACCAAGGCCAGGGCCTGGTCTTCACCTTGTGTGAACCTCCTTTAGCTGAGACTCGAGCACTTAAGTGAAGTTGTCCCGAGGCTTCGCAGAGAACTGCCGGGTGGGAGACGGGAGACAGGACGGCAGGTGAGGCCCGGCCAGGCTGTTCCCTCGGGAGCGGGGCTGCCGGAGGAGCCCCTCACGAGAACCGGGCGACGGTGAAACAGGGCCGCCAACAGGCGAGCTTCGGCAGCGCTCCCGAGGCGACGTCACCCC
>NW_008630539.1:0-13039 GCF_000691845.1 Merops nubicus
GCTTTCTGGGCTGCAAGTGCACACTTGAGTTCAGTCTGCCAAATATTCCATTTACTCTATGAGAACAATCCAACCTGTATGCACACTGCATCTACTGATTGTCTTTCAGTTTGCATTACTTAAATGTTAAGTAACATTAACAGTAAATAAGGCTGAAGATGAGCACATGAGGGACATGTGGGGAAAAGAGAGCAGGGCTTGTAAGACTAGCTCTAATTCTGACTGCTGCTGTCATGACTTAATGATACTGTTTATTTCTGAATATTCCTGTCCTGATCAAACTCTCTCATTTATTAACAGTGAGTACATATGCGTATGGGGAGGAGGTTGTTTAGCTGTGTTGATCTTTTTTTTTGTTTGGCTTTTCTTTGTAGGTTTTGGATTTTAGTTCTTTGTACAGGAATGCTGTTGGGTATTTTTTTTTTTCCTCTGAAGTTTCACGTGTAGATCATTTAACAGGTTCCATATAACAACTTCCATGTTTTTATGAAAGGTATATCAACTCAAACAGCAAACTATTTGCATTATTTGCTATTGGAAGTAGTATTTGACTAATTAGGTGTCTTTGTATTCAGTCTCTCTAAGCGTAAGCTGCATTTCCATCCCAGAATATTTTGGGAGCTATTTGGAAAAGTGATGATGGAGGCAGAGTCTTTAGAGTCCCCTATTTCCTACGGTCACCTAATTATTTGCTATACTAGAATTTCACTGGTGCTGTTAGTAAAACTATGGTATGACAGTATATTAGAGTAGTTTACGTCTGTGATCAGCACATGTCATTCTCTTCAGAGTTGGAGAGAGACGAGTGTACGTGTCTCTTTTAATGTTCAAGTTTTGGCTCTGTTACAGCCATATGAAATGTGTCATTGCTTATATATAGACACTGTCGTCATTCAGTTACCCTTGGAAAAGACAAGGGTGCAAGTAAACTACTATCATGTAATAGGTTGAGATATTTACTTATTCTGACTTCTGTCTTCTTTAGTGATGAATGCTTGGTGCCAATGGTTGTAATGAGAGGTGGTGAGGGGTGGAAGGGAAGACGCAAGTAGAACATACATTTTTAAAAATAACATTCATACCTCCCACCCAAGGATAAGGAACAAGGCAAACCTGCTGTCATCTTTGCAGAAGGCGGTAATGACTTCTACTGTTGTTGGTTAATTTTTTTTTTTTTTTAATGACCGGGAATATTTGAGAGCATTACATGCATGAAAAGTCATTCAAGACTGTGCAAGGTGTTGAGTGTATGCATCTACTGCTTCACAAAACCTTGATTTCTCAATTTCCCACTGCACAGGGACCCACTACACCCTTTGAAAGTATTGAAGTACTTTAGTACTTGTTTTTCCAGAGAACTTGCATTTGCCTTCCCAGAGGCTATAGGCCAGCATTATCAAAAGCCTTGATAAAAAAAAACCCTGTCAACAGAAACCATCTCTAAAACAGAAACTTCTTTCATAACTTTCATGATTGTTTATAGTTACATGTTACTGCCGTTATTTTGGCTGGTTTGTGATAACCAGGTTAGCTAAACCTTGGCTTCCCTTCTAGACAGGTAGAAAGACCAGACCAGTAATCTAATTTGTCAGTATTTGCTTATTAATTGATAGCATAAAACAAATAAAACTCCTTTTTATTCTTTTGGCTGAAAATTATTCTCTTCCTACTTGGGAGCCAAGAGCATCATGACATCCAGCTTTCCTTTTGCCACCTGTGCTTATCAGCTTTTCAAAGCTTGAAGTTTTTTTTATTTTGTTTCTTTTTGTTCCCTTGCCCCAAGCTTCCTTATCATGCTTCCCCCAGGATCCTGCTAGCATGTGAGCAGACTGCCCACCTTACTGCATGTTGCTGTCATGTTGTCTGGTCTATGTGGCCATGGCACTTTAGAGACATGGTTCAGACACTGTTTCTCAGCTGTTGCCAAATTGCTCGCCCAATGAACGTCTAATAACTATTGATAGAAGGTAAGATGCAAATTTTACTCTTTTCTTTACCCTTTGCTAATATCCTGTGGCTCAATTTTATTGTACTATCAATCACAAAGACAAAATGTAGCATGTTCCTCCTTTAAAAGTCCTTCTAAGATGACCTGAGTTAGTCTCCTTCCAGGGTTGAATTAGAGAAATATAGATGGAAAAATGCCTGTATTTCAGAACTACCACATTAACTATCTTGAATAAAAAAGAAAAATAATTAAAATTCACCCACCAAATAGCTGCATTCATGTCTCAGTGTAGCTTTCAGCGAAATTTTGAATGCTTCGCTTTCATTTTAGAGGAGTCGACTTCTAAAATTTGATCTAATATTTTCTATATAATTTTTTTCATGGAAAAACGTACTTAAAAAGTGGAACTACTTGAAATGTACTGTTGGATATGTACAAAGGGGCCTATGCTCCATTGTTTTCCTCTATTACCACACAGCGTCTTCATTCAGTGACCTTCAGTCGACTCATAATGCTCTGTGGTGTACTTTTAGCTGTTTACCTTTCTTTGACTCTGTGGGGCCTGTATTTAAACTGAGAGCACCTGCAGACTTATGGTTGTGAATTTGAGCTGATCAGTTTTCATGAGCTGTTTGTCACAAGTAATGATGGTTAGTTTAAACACAAAACCTGTTTTGTTACTGGTGTTTTGTAAACGTGCAGAATGCTAAAGATGAATTAAATTCCTGGAAGGAGTTAGGATTTGTGTTAACTTGCTGTGAGATATGATCAGTATTTTTCCCTGCAGAATGAAAAATCATATGTGCTTTAAAACGTCCTTAACTGAACAGCTGATGACAGATCCTTCAAAACTATTGTACTGAAATTCCCCACACAAGTAGTTCACTGAAGTTAATGGAATGACTAGAAGATGCAACTGCTTACATGCACCAGCTCTTGGAGGACTGAGCACGGTGTTTTGTATTCCTTAATTACTATGTGGTTCTGCGTAGAAAATGAACCAATTTTTGTATTGTCAGCCCATATGTTTGTAGTGGATCATGTGAACTTTTGCAGCATTTCAGCCAACAGAAATTTTTTTTTTGAGAATCTAGGCAAAATGTCTGGGGGATGTCAGAAGATTTTCAGTAGAGGGAGAGGAATGCATCATTAAACTGTAAAATAAAAGCTCTTTTAAAATATAATCCCTTTCAAAAATGTTTTCAGCAATACATATGTGTGCATGTAGTAGACAGTGGTATGCACAAGTAAATAGTTCTAAAGTAGAAAGGTCTAAAACCAGAACTTGCAAGTTAAAGTATCAAAAATAATTAAGGGGACTTTTCCTTTTTTTTCCCCTCTTTGTTTTGTAAAATAAATACATTCTCTGGGTTCATTCATTAATTTAACCTTTTTTCCTCCACTAGGCAAATGTAAAATGCTGATCTTTTCTATCTCAAACTGTTTTTACAAGGAAGTAGAATGTTTGTTACTCGCATTTCTGAACCTTGGTGACACTTGCAGTGACACTCTGCAATATTGACCCCATTCCTTTGTGCTGGGATTTTTACCTGTTCATTGTTTCCTTAGTGAGTATTCAGATATTTAGAAAAGGGTAATTTTTGCTTGGTCTCTTTAAAAGGGTTAAAAAAAAAAACCAAAACCAGTAGTATGTGGTGTGTTTTGGTTTGTTTTGTTTTTTTTTTTTTTTTTTTAAGGTTCATGTGTTTGCATTAGAAGCTGCCCTTCTCTTCCCAGTCCCCCACCCAGCAGCTTCTGTGTAGGTTTTATTTTCTCACGAAGCTGAAACTGGGTGTGCAAGTTGACGGGTTGAAGAACTCCTTCAGGGCTTCCTTTCTCTTGCCTGGAGTTACTTGTAATGTATTGGTAACCTGCCTCTCCAGTCTTTGTACCATGTTCTTCTGCTGTCATATTGCAGCTCCATGACACTGAGCGCTATGAAGAATGAGAGAAAATATTTATTATAGCTGGTCTTTATTTGAAGACTGGTTGTACTAGTGGAAGTTTTCTCAGTGGTGCCTTTGAGCTTGTCTGTACTAAAATGAGCTACTCAATTCCTACCGTTGAAGAACGTATAGTGGAAGGGCAGACATGGAGATGAGATTTGAGTTTTAACAACCAGCACTACCAGCATTTGCTAATGAGTGCTAACAGATATTTGTTTCCTACTGATGTTTTCAGACATTCATAAAGCAAACCCAAGATTTACAGGGAGAGACTAAATTACTGCCTCTTATGAGACTGTGTTGTTGGGAAAACTGATTGGGCTCCCAGACTCAGTATCCCCTCATCAGATCTGGCAACAAGCAAGAAAATTAAAGATAAATACTGGCTACAGGTAATTTATTTTTTGTTACAGCCAATTAATGCTAGCTGCTTGAGAGAGAAGGGAAATTTGATTTATTGGAGCATGGTGCATAGGAGCAGGAGGAGACCTGAACTTGAAACAGCGTTGTTACTGCTGTGCTGCTATTATAATCCTACCATCATCTTATTGAACTCCACCTCAAAGTACTGAGTTTTTGCAGTCCTGCTACCCTTAGGGGAAGGCACATGAGCAGGACTTTTGAAAAGCTGTCACAAGTGACAATTCAGTAAAAATATAGAGAATATAGAAGGATCAATTACAAGTGTTTTTCTAGGTGTGCAAAAAAAAAAAAAAAATACATAAACGGAATAATAGTTGTCCAATAAAGATCCTTTGGTGCCACCAGTAGAGCTCATTGATGTTTTTATGATGTTAATAGTGACCACTTAAAATATTTTTTTTTTTTTCTTTTGTTCTGAATGTGTGCACCTTTCGGTGAGGACTTACCACAATGTAAATATGATCTGCTGAAAAAAATACATAGCATAAGGTACTACAAACCCAAGTTGTTCTTTGTCAGCATTATGGATGAGCAGCCTCACCTGTGATAGGAACTTTCATCTTGTTTGCTCTGTGAGCACCATTGTTCTTTCCTGGGTGTAAGTGTTAGTACAATGTATTGCCAGAGAGCTTCTGCTGTAAGCAGCTCTACAGTGCAGCTTTGCTTCAGGGCCACCTAATAAAGCCCTGTACTGCAAGCAAACATGCTGCACCAGTAAAAGCTCCATTGGTTACACCAGTTTAGCTGGTTTAATTAAGTCAGTGGTGGGGTTTCTGCCGGTTCAGTTACAAATCACAGTTGCCAGTCTGCCAGCTCCAGCGATGCTGTCAGAAGTCTACAAGTTGCTACTGTTTTAGAAATTCCACTTTAGTTGTTTCTAACATATGTAGCACATTATTGCAAGGTAGTCTTTTTTCCTTTAGTTCTTTTTTTATTTTCCCCTTTTGTATCTTTTTATTCTTGCAAAGAATTTGCAGCTATGTCTCTTCAGTTAAAGCTAGCCACTCTTGGATATAGTTATTAGGACCTATCTCTCTCTTCAGTATGTTTTCTGCACTCTTGGAAGACCGAAGAGAAGTTTAAGGTTAGAATTCTGTGAGTGGAAGAAACAGGGGGTAGTTAATATCCAGATTTTATTCTCAAATGAAAGGACTAAAAATATTGGCAGCTGTGTAACTTGTGCAATATCCTAATACAGCATTTAAGATCCAAATAACTATTGCTTTGTCATAAAACACTAGCATTAACCTCTGTTTTTGTATTCAATGGTTTTTAGATGAGACAACTAGAAAGGAGTACATGAACACTTTCTTTAGTGTTTGTTTTTTTGGTTTTTTTTTTTTAAGTGAAAATGATACCTACTGGGTATCTGGAAAAGCTGCTTTAAGATAAACCCCTGGTAAGCTAACTCCACTCTCCAGGCCATCACAGGAAATGTAGCTAGGGCACCATATGACATTGTTCAAACAGTTAATGAAGCATTTCCGTGCACTGCAAAAACCGTAGCTGTGCTGGCACCAAACTGCAGTTGTGTTAGTGGTGTGCTGCCTTGCAGCTCCTCTCTGCTGAGGGCACTTAGGTGCAGAGAGAAAAGCTGTGTGGCTTGTAATCAGCTAGCTTGCTTTAGTGCAAGTAATAGGCATGGTGTGACTAAACAAAGTTTGAGGATGCAGGTGTTTGATCAGGAAAGAAACAGAATAAGCAGGAAAAAGCATGGCAGAAACGGACACAGCACAAACCACGTAAATTCAGGTCTCTCTGACAGTGTTGGAAAAAACAGCACTCTAATATCTACCAACAGTGTGGTGGATTACAGGGGAGTTTCTCTAGAACCTTGTTCACACTCTGCTCCTAACCGATACCATTTCCTTCCTTTTGCTGTTTCCAGCTTAACCTGTTGGATATCATTGTCAGGAGTTAGTCACATAATGTTTGTACCTGAGCTTAGGAAAGGTAATTTCTCAGGTGTCAATTCTACCATACTGCCTTTGTTAAAGGTTAGTGTGCACAGAGTTATGGTTCTTGCCAAACATCTATAATAGCAGATAGTAGTTCCCCACAGGAAGGTTAGATGCTTTCATATATGTAAGATATATGGCCACTTTTTTTTTTGTCATAACTGGTAGGACGTATATATGTTCTAAAGAATACATTTTAATCTGAAAAGTGGCATTTTAATTAATCATGGCTGAGTGCTGGAATTCCTTGAATAGTTCTCTTACAGTGCTTTATTTCTTCTCCTTGCCCTCACATGGATACTTAGTCTGTGTTACGATTGATTGCAAAAGTAAAGATAACTTTATTCGCAGTATTTTAGGTTTTGGGAGACCTGTTTTGGCCTCTCTGATGTCATTCAATAACTCTAGGTCATATTTCCTTCCACAGTACAAAGCATTCTCCCCTCTCCATCATGGCTACAACCCAACCTGATACCTGAAAAACAAGTGTTGTCTTCATTCTTACATCATAAAAGTAGAGTAGACAGGTCTGCTATAATGCCTAACCTAGAAGAAAATGTTAGAGGACATCAATTTCAGACAAAAAAATGGTTTTCTCACAGGGAACCTTGAGGGAGGCTCCTGGGGACTAGCAGAAATCAAAAGTCATTCATGTCTTCAAGAAGGAAAATACGGAGAATTTGAGGAACATGAGCCTTGCACTAACCTCTTGGTAGCCATTTCCAAACATAGGAAAGACAAGTAGCTGACTGGGAGCAGTCAGCATGGATTTTTAGGAAGGGGAAGGTCGTGTCTGACCAAGCAGTTAGCCTTCTACAGGGAGATTACTGACTTGGTGGAGGAGTAGAGGCCAGTGGATGTTAGTTATGTTGATTTCAGCAAAGCTTCTGATACTGGCTCCCATAATCCCCTTCATTGCCCAACTGATGAAGTACAGGCTGGATAAATGGACAATGAGTTGGATTGAAAACTGGCTGAAGTGCCAGGCTGAAAGGGTTGTGATGAGCAGCACAGGTCCAGCTGAAGGACAGTCGCTGACAGTGTGCTGCAGGGGTGGGTAGAATCATGGAATCGTAGAATGGCTTAAACTGGAAGAGACCCTGAAGGTCATCTAATCTAACCTCCCTGCCATGGGCAGGGACGTCCCTCAGCTGTGGGATAATGGGGCTGATGCTGCTCAGCATCTTTGCTCACGGCCTGGATGCTATGGCAGAGTGTTCTCTCATCAAACTGTCAGATGATGGAAAACCAGATGAGGTTTGACTCGCCAGAGGTTTATGCTGCCCCTCATTGGAGCCTCAACAGGCTGGAGAAATGAGCTGACAGGCTCCTTGTGAACAAAGGAAAAGTGAAAAAGTGCCAAGTCCTGCACCTGCAGAGGAATAAGCCCAAGTTGAATGACTGGAGAGCAGCTTGAGCAAGAAGGACAGCAAGGATCCTGGTAGCCACCGGGTAGACCATGAGGCAGCAGTGTGTGCTTGTGACAAAGGCAGCTCCTAGCTTTCTGGGCTGTGTTAGGCAGAGCACTGACAGGAGGCAGGTGGAGGTGGGTTTCCCCTCTCCTCCTTTCTGGTGGGGTGCATGTGGAGTGCTGTATTTGATTCTGAGTTCTCCCATTCAAGAGCAAGATGGAGATAGTGAGCAAGTCCAGTGAAGGGCCATGAAGATGATTGAAGAGGCTGGAGCATAGGACTTTTGAGGGGAGTCTGGAAGAGGTGAGGCTGTTCACCCTGGAGAAGGCTCAGGTTGATGTTATCAGCGTATCTGCACGTGAGGTAGTGGAGTAAAAGAAGTGGAGCCAGATTCCCATTGACAGTAGACAGTGAAAGGAGTAGAGGCAATAGGCAGGAATTGAAATATAGGAAAATCCATTTAAACATAAGAAAAAAAAATGTTTTAGTGTGAGGCCGGTCAAACACCAGAACAGTTTGTCCAGAGACAAACATGCAGCCCTTATTCTTGGATGTAATGAAAAGCCAACTGGACACAGGCTTTGAGTGTCCTGCTCACACTGACCCTACTCTGAGCCAAGGGGTTGGACAAGGTGATGTCCAGAGGTGCCATTCTGCTAGTCTGTAAACACAATTGATCTGATAGCAGTATTGTGCCTCTGTAGGCACTGTTCAGCTATGGAGCAGTAAAACAGGATTGTTAGCTTGAGTATGGAGGATAAGACTCTGGGCCCACCTAGAGGCTGTGTTTTGTGAACAAGTGATGCCTTTTCTGTATAATTAAAGGGAGCTGTTGGTTTTAGTTTCCACTTCTAATTACAGTTACATATTTTTTCTTTCAATGAGCAGCTTTTTTCATACTCCACTTAAAAATATGATGTCTTTCCTATGGCTCACACACACACATGCACTTATGCCAGAAATAAAGGAGGAGGTTTTAACAACATTGTGAAATTGTGATTCTTGAAGCACTTGAGTAGGCTGAGTGAGCTCCAGTGCCTTTAGCTGCATATATATATATATTTTTTTTTTTTTTTAAATCCTGGCTTTCTGCTGGCCATGCTTTCATGTGTATTCCTTTCCCTCCTTTCTCCCTGTATCCCACAACTTCTGAAGTGACCTTTAAGTGTGCAGAGGTGAGTTTTTAAATTATTACCAGTCATAAAAAACCCTTTATGAAAGTAGGCAGCTACAGAGAAGAGTATCCACATTCTGCGAAAGATAGCAATGCGTATTCAAGGCTTGCCTAATGTAAAAAAAATCAAGGGAAGAGAATGTTTGGAGGAAACTGCTGGAAAAACTTGCATACAAGAAAGTACGAATATCATAATGTTAATCAAATACAAGAGACAGATATAACTCTTGAGTTGCTTCAAATGACTCTGGGAGGAAAAAGTGTGTGTTTAACACAGAAGTGTGTGTATATGTGTGGATTTATCCACAAATGAGAGTCCAAGAGCATGAGATGACTTTGAAAAACATCTCTTAGTTCATAGTTTCAGTCCCCTTATGGTTGTAGGCCAAATATTTTCACATTTATGAAGCTTCATTTTGAATAATTACTGTGCCCAGCAAATGCTGCTTGAGAATCAATTTGCTCCTGTGGTTGGAAACATTCCTTTACACTATACTAATGGCCAGTTTTTATCAATTGCTGTTTTGCAAGCACACTCCTTGTGAGATAAGCTAGTTAAGATGGCTTTTTGTTTTTTCCCTGTGGTGCTTCATCAGTCCTGTTTGCTCTTTGTTCTTACACAGCCACTGAAGGTCTGTAAGGTAGGCTTTCATTCTCCTGAGAATGATAGTAGCACTTCGCTGTATTTTACGTACAGCACATGTTCACATGCTGGACAGACGTGGCGTGATAAAGAATGATATATAGTATTGCAGATTACACCTCACTGTTGCATTGTGTATTGACTTTGACTCGTCCATTATCTGTTTAATGATTGCCTTGTATTTTCAGTAGCCTGTAAAGCAGTTTGTGGACCTGTATTTGTCAAATGGACTTGAAACTATGGGAGAAGCAAAATCTCCATGTTGTTTTGAAAACCATAGTAATTTTAAACATCTTTTTCTAGCTAGTCTGAATTGCTATAATTTTCTCTGAAACTCATCTTCCTATAAGATTTTTAGAGCTGTACAATAATGATTATTTTGGTTTTTTTTCATGCAATCAAGATTGCTTGTCTTATTGGCTATTAGATGTATATTTTGGTCTTTTCTCCTAAATTACTTTTTTAATGGCTTGATTGTGTGCCTGTGTGTTCATATTTGAACTTCATCTGTCAGTCAGTGAACCACCTGCTTGCTGTCTGGTGAGCAGGATGCAGGCTGGGGTGAGTTTTGTTGAAGTCATACAATGAAGTGAGGACCGGGTTTTTTGATTACCTGCAATAGCCACCATTTCACAGTGCCTGTACAGCCATCTTTTCTGTACAACCCTTTTTTTTTTACTGCTAATTATCACCTTCTCTTATGAGTTCTTGCAGTCAGAGAATTTCCAAACTGTTACAATAAAGATGAAGGATTTAATCCTGTAGAGAAAAATGATTGAGTGAAAGGGAAGAGAAAACGATTGTCGAAGACAAAAGTTGTGATGTGTATGTGGCTTTATATGCCTTTGTGGAATGATTTAAGTAATTTACCTTGCCGAATGAATCACGCTCCTCTTTTGTCATTCATGGAGAGCTCTGCTAAGATAGAGCCTTTGTATGGGTAAGATCTTTTCAGATTAGAGGATATGAGCAGCCTATTCTGTTTTGAAATAAAATATATTTTCAGCAGCTGTGTTCTAAGTGTGTTTTAGGTGCGTGAGATAAGTATGGAAAGCAAAAGTCTTGCAGTAGAATTTTATCCCTGAGTTTAGTGACATTTTCCAGAGGCCAGGCCAAGACAGAAAATTGTCTAGATTACATTTGGAAATGGAATATTTGCCTCTTGGTTTCGTAAATCTAAGGCAAACTTACAAGAAGCTGGTATTAGCTTGGGTTTAGATTTAAATCAAGAAAATAGAAGAGTGAAATTATGGTAGGGAAATTGAGGAGGGATATTGTAATGACTCGGACATGCTTGCTGTTCTGAAGGGTTAATACTGTTAAAATAGGTATATATTCTGTGATGATGTCTACTGGCAAAGACAGACAGATGTGTTTCTAAGATTTTTTTTTTTTCCGTGTAGTGTTTTCAAATGTGCCATGCTGACTTTGTATTGATTTCCTCCAATTAGCCTCCTTTAAAACTGCGGTCAGTGGTGTAATCAAAATCAGTTCCTCTGATTTTGTTTTGGGGTTTCACTTTTGGCAGGTACTCACAGGTTCTGACAACAGTTACTTTGCATAGCTTTGTTCTGTGGAGTCCTTTGTTATTGGTGGGCTGTAGTATTGGCTTCATGGATTTGATTTAAAGCTCATGTGGTCTGTTGTATGGCTCCCTTTGGATTGCACTGTCTTATTGTCAATAAGAAGATGAATTTTCTTCAAGTTATGCTTTTGCTTGAACATTTTAATGTGTGGTTCTGTACATGCGCATGTCTCTTATTTTCAGACCACTAGATTTTCTTGCAGTCTCTGAGCAGGAGCAAAAAACCTGCCCAGACTACATTGACCAATGTTATGTCTTAAAAAGATGTGGGGTTTGTTTATTGTCTTTTTATTTTTTGAAACCTTGCTTTTTGAAATTATATTAATAAGACTTAATTGTCTGAGGACAAAACTTTCAAAGTTGAGTCGGTAAAATGTTTTGGTTTTTGCATCTATTACCTTTGCAGAGACTGACATTCAGAATTCCCTTTCCCTCTCTGTCTCAAGGATGGTATTTTGATCTTCCTTGCTCACCTTTAAAGATCAGAGTTAGTTATGACTGCTGTTTTGGCTAGGCTTCTCTGCCAACAGTACTGCTGGAAACTACTGGCAACATTTATTGTTCAAGCGTATGAATCTCTGTGTTAGAGCAACTCAGCATGCCTTTGCTCCTCAGGTAGTTATAAACACTTCAGCCCTTAGGGCTGCAAGTTCTCTGCTTGGTAAGAACTGAGCACTTGCATTAATTTAACCTTCTCTCTCCTGAGTAGCTAGTTAATATCTAATGAATGACCGCAATATTTAAAATTGTTCATGAATTCAGGCAACTTTGCTGCTAAAATGTTTAGTGATACCTCTGCTATCTGCTTACAATGAAATTTTCTTGCTGGAGTGGCTTCTCTGACACCAGCATTTAGCCATAATGTTAACCAGTCCAGTTAATACTGTTTGGTGACATTTCTATCTTAAAATAGCCTAAATAAAGCTTAATGTTCTGCAGTACAGCACTACCAGTGCAGATGGCAAACAGCAGTGTCATTCTTTGTGAACTTGGACCACTTGCACAGTGTTTGCATAAATTCAAGCATGATCTGATGCAAGGAGAAATAACATCTAGTTGTCTGTTTTCAGAGTAGCTTGCCAAAAGCAAAGCAGTTAATGACAATATGTTTCCGATTTGAGTTTCAGATGTTTGGTTTTGGGTGTGTTTTTTTTGTTTTGTTTTGTTTTGTTTTTGTTTTTTTTTGATAAAACATGACTCATTCAAACAACAACTTGTTAGTATGAATGTAATGTCCCTAAAATGGTAACATAAGTAGTGTGGTCAGAGGATCTACTCTTAGCTTTATGGAGCTTGCAGATGAACTAGAGCTTTTGGTAAAGAAGAAAATGCTACCTAATATGGGAGTTTTTTTTAACCCTTCAAAGTGAAATTGCAACCATTGGAATGACCAACAGCTAGGAAGAGAATGAATTCTGCTGCAGTTAAGAACAGGTACTGTCATCATTTTACTGCCTTCTTGCAAACCTTGTTACAAGAGCTGAGGAAGGAAATGTAACTGCCTTCTTTTCTTGAGAAGATGCTGACAAAAGCAACAAGGGTGAGATTAAGGCTGCAGCAGTTTATTGCAGAAACTATTTCTACATCAGTTTTCTAGCCATTCTGCTGAAATGGGAAGATAACTATTGCTGTAGTTTACTGTCACAACATAACCCAGAAGACTTGCAGCTCACACAATGCAGCATAATGCAGTGAAAGCTGGTAACTCTTGAGGTGGTAGGATTTATCATAGAGTATGACAATGATCGTCCTGCATAAGCATCTTATTTTCGATGGGAATTCTTAGAAGCTACCTTTGGTCAGGAACAAAACTTTTTTCTGTAGTCCTTCATTTCTTGTAAGGAAGAACAGAGTTTCTGCCTGCTCAGATGACCAGCTGACTCACAAGAGCATGAGACTTTTCCATGTTTATTCAGGTGTGTTTTGGTTCCGTGTAAAAAGGGGTTCAGG
>NW_008630540.1:0-5086 GCF_000691845.1 Merops nubicus
AAGAAAGACCTTGAGGGGCTGGAGCGGATCCAGAGAAGGGCAACGAAGATGAGGAAGGGTCTGGAGAACATGGCTTGTGAGGAGCAGCTGAGGGAACTGGAATTGCTTAGCCTGGAGAAGAGGAGGCAGAGGGGAGACCTTCTTGCTCTCTACAACTCCCTGAAAGGAGTCTGGAATGAGGTGGGGGTCGGTCTCTTCTCTGAAGTCACCAGTGACAGGACAGGAGGCAATGGGCTGAAGTTGTGCCTGGGGAAGTTTTGACTGGATATTGGGAAGAATTTCTTTCCTGGCAGAGTGGTGAGGCATTGGCCCAGGCTGCCCAGGGAGGTGGTGGGGTCACCATCCCTGGAGGGGTTCAAAAAACACATAGACATGGCAATTGGGAACATGGTTTAGTGGCCATGGTAGTGTTGGGTTGATGGTTCAGCTTGATGACCTTGGAGGTCTTTTCCAACCTGAATGATTCTGTGATTCTATGTGTGGTGTTGGCAGTGAGCTCAGGACATACCGGTGCAGGCATGCACAGTTGCTGTGTCTGGCCAGTACTCCAAGACATCTTGGCTATGATGTTATTTCATCCCATTCCCCTTCTCTCCTCCATCACTACACAAACTGTCCAGCCATGGGTCACCCACACCAATGCAACCAGCTGCCCGTCCCACTGCAGAGCTCGTAGCTCTTCAGCACCTGGTGTTTTTACACCAGCCCAGCACAGGCTTGGAACATGTAAGGACACCAGAATGTCCTACAAAAATGGCATCATTTCCTAGTCTAGAGGGACTGAGCCAGGGAGCCCATAGCAGCATCCACCTTTGTGCCAGTTTGAATCATGAAATCCCTCTCGCTTCTGAAAAAGTCTGTGATCTTCGCCTAGAATAGCCTCAGGTAGCCCAAAGTTGAGCCTGTGGATTTACCTCCTCTGTGTCCCCACACACGAGAACAGAACACAAGAACTGCAGCTCAAGGAGTTCTCCCTGTCCAGCAGTGACAGCCAGGCCACCGCAGCCTGGAGCATGTCGGCACGAGGAGGGTGCCCGAGAAGCTGCAGGTCCCCGTGGCTGGGTGTCGGTGGTGACAGGGACGTGGGGGCATGGCCAGCCCGGCACCCGCAGGGCCGGCCGTGCCGAGGGAGGGGACACCTCCTGCCATGCCGGGGCTGGCACCACGTCTTGCCTGGTGTCACGGCCATCAGTGGGTGGCTGATGCTGATGGGACAGCAATGGAGAAAACTGGAAATGCTCTGGGAACTCATGTGAGTGTCCCAAAGCTTTTCCTGCTGTTGTTCCATGCTTGTGTTTGATGAGACAACTGTCTGGTCTGGGGATCCTTGTTTGGAGTCTCACTTCTCAGGGTCTATCCTCCAGACTAGTGATGCACTAACCAATGTCCTCTCTGCTAGCTGGTGTCCATCCTTCAGTCCCAGTGTGCACCCTGGGGGGCAGTTCAAACGACTGAGGTCGTTGCCCTGGGCTGTTCCATGGTCACGCTGCTGACAGCAGAAGTGTGGATACAAGGCTCCTTATCCTCTCTGCTTTTCTCATGCCCTTGCCCTCACCATCACAGGCAGGACCTTGCCTTCCAGACAGCTCCAAAGCAGAAACACTCTCGGTGCTCCCTGGTCTGTGCCACCCATCCGTGTGCTCTGTTCACACCCAGCATGTAGAGGGACAGAGCAGAAAGGCCAGAGTGTGTCATCCAGGTCTTACCAAAACAAAGGTCCAAAAGCAACTCGACTCCTTGCATGTGCATCTTCAAGAAGAGAAAAACCCAAGTGCTAATGGGTGTTTTAACACTTTGTGAGAAGCATCAGCCATGACCCAGCAGAGAACAGAAGCATCTGGCTGCTTCTGTAGCAATGATTCTAAATAAAACCTGGAGCATGGGGGCTGTAGGACAAAAAGCCATTGGACAGAGGCCTCTGGCACTAACTCTGCTCTCTGAGCCGACACGGGGTTACCTGGAGCCTGGGCTGTATTTAGCTCTTCCTCCAGCCCTCCCTGGGGAGAAGCAGCATTGCACTGCAGGACACAAGTTTGCTGATGGTGGTGCTTGGTGGTGCCCAGCAAGGCTCTTCATCCAACTGCAAACTCTGCCTGGACTATAACCAGGGTTCTGCAGAAGTAGTTGTGAAAAGGGAATAAATCCTTAGAGAAGACACAGACCAGGACACACACTCTTGCTGCACTGGCCTTTCAATACTTCAAGGAGGTGTAGATAAGGACAGTGGTTTCAGCAGGCCCTGTTGTCCCTGGTATCAGACAAGGCTGGAGCCTCCCCACAGAAATGCTCTTCTCTGCCTACATCCTGAGGAAAAGCCAGTGCACCGTAAAGAGACTTTCCATGTGAGGGTGGACAAAGGAGGTGTGACACGAGAGCCACAGTGTCACAAACACCATCCTTGGAGCAAGCTGTCTGCCCATACAACTTCATATAGCTCCCAGAAGGGGCTGATATTATTCACTTATCCCTAAATCTTCTACACTAACATCCCTTGACAGGCAATTATGTGCGAACAAAGATTCCTGAGTCAACCTTGCTCCTTGTAAAACTTCTCAGAGTCCCTTCCAAGTAACAAGCAGAAAAAAAAACAGTCAGCAGGTGCCTCATGGTGAGCTTACAGAAGGGCTGGCACAGGGCCGTGGGCATCAGGGCTCACAGAAGGTCCTTTCTTGCTCAGTGCTGCAGCAGGCAGGATCATGCTCAAAGGATTTCTCTTAAATCCTGCTGAGCTCCCCACAGAACCATGGAGGTGGATTTTACCAGCAAACCTGTTGTTCCTGAGTGATATAGTAACCACAGTTATCAATCACATCGTGTGATCAAGAACAAACATCCAAGGGATCCAGGAGGAGAAATCAATTTGGCTGTGCTGTTTTTGACAAAAATATGGTATTTGAAAGGAGGTGATTGATGGGATTACCCCAGGAGGTGGACGTTCGGGTGGTTTATGCTTCAGGTTAGTGGGACTTTGCTCAAAAAGCTGTCTTTCTCACCCACAATCAATGAGAGTACCCACCAGAGGAGTGGGGAAATTCTCACCAAGTGGCATCATAGCGTCTGCCTGAGCCAGGAAAACCTTCAAAGAGACAGAAAATAAGTAGACAAAAATACAGGCAGCTAGTGGAGAAAGAGAAACCAATTCCTTGGGCCACAAAAATACTTGCATTTCGTACGATTTCAGGGAGCCAACAGCAAGGTGTAACCCAAGGAGCTTCATTAAAAAAGAGCTTATGTTTCTTATCTGTAATCTCACACAGCCCCCTGGTCCTGTTTCTGCCAGAAGAGCAGATGTATGGATCTGTCTGACCCCCACGGAGGCAAATCTCTCTCCCAGTCACCCCGCTTGGCAGGATATTGCTTTCGGCTCCTGCAATAAAAGCCAGGCAAACACTCCACCCCCAGCCACAGGGGCTCCCGAGTATTTTCAACTCTGGCTGTCAATGTGTAAATTAAATCAGTTCCTGGTGTTTTGAGAAGGAACAGGGTCCTGTGTGGAAAACACCCCATGCTCTCTGCTCTTCTGGGTCAAAACGTCTCCGAGTGGGGCCTGGTGGGAATGCCGCGGGCTGCAGCCTGGAGGGAGGTGCCTCCAGAGGGGCAGGTGCCAGAAACCACGTCGAGCCCAGGACATCTGCCATGGGACTGGTGCTAAGGAAACCCAAACCCCTGGAAGTACCAGACATAGGCTGGGTGTGCAGGCAGCCTCATCTGTGGCCTCACTAGACCCTCCTCCTCCAGCCCTTTGCTGTCCACTCTGTCACTCTTGGTGGCCCTTGGGCTCCATGTGCCCAGGTCCAGCCTCTCCTCTGTTAGTTTTCCTGTGACAGCTGCAGGATGTGGCAAATTCCATCAAACAGAAAACAGCTCGTGCCTCTGATTTAGGAGGGTTTTTTGCTGTGCTTTCTTTTCTTCTCTGAAGACACGTCTGTCCTTGCTGCACACGAGCCAGGAGGTTGGTGGTGTCCCACTGGAAGGGTGATCTGGGTCTGATCACACTGTGCAGAGCCAGCGCTGTGCCTGTGTGACCAGCTTCCAGCCCCGTGACCAAGCCTCACCACACTGAAGCCAATCTGAGGGGTGCTCCAGGGCCAGGTTTCCTATAGTAGGTAAAACTCAGTCTGCTCCTGAGACCCAAGGAGAGCTAGAGGTGGCATGGAGGAACCTCCCACCACAGGGGCAGGGGGACTGATCCACCCAGGGACAGGCAGAAGGCTTCAGAGCACAGCAAGGTGTCGTAGACACATAGGTATAGTCCAGCTACAGCACTGTCATCATCACTGCCATGCTTCTGGGGAGGAGGCCACATGCAGTTTTGGGAGTCTGGCTCAAGGCCTGACACAAGTGCCCTCAGCTTAAATGCCAAGAGTCAGGAAAGCCCCAGCAGTGCTCCCAGAGCCTTCTGCAAAGGCCAGGTCAAAATCCGAGCACTAGGACCTCTGCACCTACTGCCCCATAACCCACCAAACACTAGTCCTGTGGGGATGTGCTGTGAGGAGCTCGCCTCCGTGTTTGGTCTGGAGAAGAGGAGGTGAGGGGAGGTCTCTGAGGGGAGACCTTCTTGCTCTCTACAACTCTCTGAAAGGAGGCTGGAGCGAGGTGGGGGATGGTCTCTTCTCCCCAGTAACCAGCGATAAGACAAGAGAAAATGGGCTCTAGGTCCTTCAGAAGAGGTTTTGATTCGTTATTGGGAAGAATTTATTTGCTGCAAGAGTGGTGAAGCATTGGCCCAGGCTGCCCAGGGAGGTAGGTGGTGGAGTCCTCATCTCTGGAGGGGTTCAAAAACATGCGGGTGTGGCACCTGGGCATAGTTTAGTGGTAACAGAACCATGCAATCACTTTGGTTGGAAAACATCTCTAATACCATTGAGTCCAACCTCTAAGCCATATCCCCAAGCACCACATCTCCATGGCTTTTAAACACATCTAGGGATGGGGACTCCACCACCTTCCTGGGCAGCCTGGGCCAATGCCTGACAACCCTTCCAGTGAACAAGTCCTTCCTGATGTCCAGCCTGAACCTCCCCTGGGGCAGCTTGAGGCCATTCCCTCTTGTTCTGTCACAAGTTACTCGGGAGAAGAGACCAGT
>NW_008630541.1:0-5172 GCF_000691845.1 Merops nubicus
GCTCGGCCGTCAAGGTCTGCACGGATCACCAAGGCGGCATCAACTGGCTGAGCCTGAGCCCGGACGGGCAGCGCCTGCTGACGGGCAGCGAGGATGGCACCGCGCGGCTCTGGAGCACCGCCGACAGCCAGTGCCACGGCCACCTCCAAGGTACCTCCCAGCTTCTTGCCGGTTTCTGAGGCTAAAGCGTGGCACAGGTCACACGGCACGTTCTGGTCTCGTTCACTCGGTGCCGGGCAGCCAAAATCACGAGTGTTTTGTGTTTTTCTGAGTATTTGTTGCAATCGTGTTACACAGAAGCTGTTTCAAGCTGCCAGTGCCGCTGAATGCGTGCATCCTCTTATCTCGGGGTTTGGAACTTAGCAGTCATTTAACTTGGGTCTCTCTCTTTCTGGAAGCCTTCTGTTTTACACTGTGGTGAAATACTGACTTTTTGTTATTGTCTGTCTTTTCTCTCTCTCTTGCTTTTTTTCTTTTCCCTTCTAATCATCTCATTTTCCAGACAATCTTTATTTAGAACCTCTTGACCCAGAAATCTGGAAAGAAAACTTACTTAAATAGGCTATTTCCCCCTCCCCCCACAATTTAACATGCAGAAATGTTAATTGCTAGGCTTTTTAATTTTAAATTAATGTTGTATTTTAGACAAAATTTATTATCCTTAGACTAGCATCTCAATAATTAAAAAGAAAAGAAAAACTCTGTAGAAAGTACAGTCATGCAGGAGTCAGAATGTGGGCTGACTGTATTGTCACCCAGAAGATGTTTGTATTCTCATGTTCTTTTCTCTTAGTTAATTAAAAAAAAAAAACCTTAAATTTGGAATTTCAAATCCTTTTCTCTTCCAAAGAAGAAATGCCATTGGTGTGGGAAAAAAAAGAAAAAAATTGTTTGTTTGCTTGCTTGTTTTTGACTATGGAGTATTGTCTTTTTTCCCCACATCCTGCCATAGTTCCAGCTCCTGGAAAACTCACTGAATTTGCTTTAGGCTTAGAAATCCCTTTAAGCCACTAATTAACTTCTAACTAGAAGGAGAAATGTACTGGATATTATTCAGAATCTGGCCTATGTACTGCTAGTGTTTGGAGTAAGCTCTAAAGAAGGTTGGCTGGATAGTTTGTGGCCTGTCAGTTAAATCAGATATTTGTATGTATTTTCTGTTTATGCACACACATGTGCATATGTTGTGTGATTTTGTGTTGTATGAGCTATAATTACTGATGAACTTATATCTATAACACAGTTTCAAACTTCCACCACAGCATAACCAACAGACTTCTGCGGTGGCTTCTTTTGACCCAACCAGCACCAGACCTTGTCTACCACAGGGGGTTTTGGGATCATCCTTTGTGTGGCTCGGGTATTATTGACAGTTAAAATCTGACTGACAGACTTCAGTGCAGTACCCCAGAGGCTTTTTTGATCTTCTCACAGCAGGATTACGTGATGCTCTGAGAAAAATCCTGCTTGGTGAAACCTGTCCTGTTTAAGCTGCTTTGCAAAAAGCTCTCACAAAAATATGAGGATGGGGATGGGTGTAGTTTTCTTTATAGCCCTGGTGATCTGTTTGATTTTTGGCATATGGTGAATTTGCTTAAGAGGAAACAAGATATGGGGTTTGTAACATGAATTCTGGTTCACTTCTGAACTACAGGAGTTGTAGTAAAATTTGCTTTTTGCAGTCAGTGAAACAAAGGGTTTTACTGGGTAGTCTGCTTTCCCTCAGTTTTTTTACCACCTCTTATTCTACATAGTTGTTTTTCTAACATTTTTGTCTGTTGCTCTGTCTCTCTTTAATCACATCTCTCCTTATATTTTTTTCTTTTCTCCTCAAAGAATAGCATTATTTAAATCACAGTAGAGCCCACCAGCTTCAGCCAAAGCCTGGGACTCTCGTGATAGTTACTGAAGAGGAAACAGTTCTGATCTTGAAATCTTACATTCTAAATAATTAAAACAGAAGACTGCAAGGTCATACTGTCCCATCAATGAGATAGGTGACAACAGTTTCACACAAGAGGTCTCAGACAAATCCTTGAATCCTAAGGTGATTTTTAAATGCAGTGCACTTAATGATACAATAAAAAAATCACGTCTTGCTAAGCAACAACAAAAGCTTAAGGCTGTAATATTGATTCCACTTTGCCAGCATTACCCTGTTTTTCAGCATGAAATTTTTTGACTAGCAGTTGGGTCTATTTTTATTGTAACTGTAGAATCCCAGCACACTCTGAGCACTGTATAAGTAATGGTGCTGTTACTCTTTCTTTTCTGTGTCTTTAAAGGTATACTGATCTTTGACAGTGGTGGGGTTTATGTATGTCATTAGTCATAGTGGGAAAAGTGTTGGCTAACTTTTTACCAGATATATTTTTTTTGCTTGTGTTTCATTCTGCTTGGACAGTGAAACCAAACTCACTGGTAAGTATCATGTCACTTCCTTTTTTCATAGTTTCATGCTTTAATTTGGGGCTGTTTTTCTCTTGACAGTCAATGGGCTGGGTCAAAATGTAGTCTTTTTTTCCTGACTCCAGAAGAAGGAAGCGAAAGCATGTTGTTGTTAAAAAAATAAGCCAATTTTTTACTGGTTTTAAACTTTGGTAGTCTTGAGTTTTATTATGCTGGCATTAATTTAGCTCATTAGGGATTTTTAATACCGTTTGATCTGTCTGATTGGTGGAACTGTACTGTTTTAATCTTTCACTTAATCCTCGTATCAATGAATCAGTTTTCTGTGGTTAATGAAGAGTGTTGCATTTTACACAAATCCTTAAGCATGAGGAGCACAGTGGTGCATTTAAAACTGGAGTTTCAGTCTGCTTGTTGTGTTTTTCTATTAGTTGAGGTGAAGAGCTCGACTGGGCTGTCCTGCTGGCACTCACAGTGATTGCATTTCCTTTGCTGCTCCTAGGACATGAAAGTTACATCACCTTTTGCCACTTGGAGAACGAGGCTGCCTTCACGTGCAGTGCAGATCACACCATTCGGAAGTGGGACGTGGTGACAGGTCAGTGCCTGGCCATTTACCGAGGACACACGTCAATTGTCAACAGGTTGGTTCTGTGGACTTCTTCCCTTGTGTTCCTGTAAGCTATTACACATATATTGCCATTTTGCTGCAATTTTCCATTGCTAGGCTAATAAAAAGGGTTGTGCAAACCTTTGAATTCATGCTCCATGCATCCTGGGCTGTAATGATGACTCTTCCTAGCAACAGTGCTGACACATCCATAGAGAGCAGATAGGAGAGAAATGAAAGGCACACAGCAGGGGAATTGAATGCAGGGCTGGGAATGAAATTCCAGAAGAAATCATTCAATTGATAACAGATGCTTCTGATAAAGAGATGTAAAAACATCACGTCAAGCCCTGGTGTCAGTAAGAGGGATAAAGTCAGGGCTTTTTCTGGAATTACTGTTCCTGTTTGTGCAGATGAAGTTTAATATTTAGCTGATTATGCGTGACTGATTGGCCTGTCAATTTAAAGACCCTCTTAATAGTTGGACTTGATTTAATTAATGACAAACAGAGCAGTCAAAGATTGATTTTTATTTATTATTTTTTTTCACATTTCTTTTTGGGTGGTTTTTTTTTGTTCCTTACTAAACTCCAAACACGTACGGATGTGTCGCTGGATTCTGTACATAGTTAGGAAGGCTGGCTCTGGCCTGATTTTTGCTGAATCAGCAAATGGGAAATGTGTTCTCTGTTCGTATGACTTTGTTGCCAGTTTGAAAGGTTCCAGAAGACCAAACTCAGCTGACAAAGAGGACAGGTTACGATGTCCCCTATCTCTGGTTTGGAAATACGAACTGTAGACATTTTTCTCCTGTTATATGTTTGTGCAGCTATAACTCACTATTCTGGAGGCTCAGTAGATTGAATTTTTGAGCTGTGACCTCTGATTTGCTTTTCAGTTGTGCAATTTGTGGGATGCTCTTGCTCTATATTTTTTGAGAACCTGGGCTAAGTGAAATTAGGTATATGTTCTTTCCTACTGTATGCACTCTCTTTTTTTGATGATGGAAAGATGATTATCTTTGCACACTCTCAGTTACAGTTCAGGTTCCTGGAAAGTAATTTTTTTTTAACTTCTATTTACTTTAACTACAAGCTATTTGATAGGTCAGCTTATAAATATTTATTTGTAAAAAACCACTGACAATTAATTATCCAGAATAAGGTTTGGGTTTGTTTTTGGTAAAAACAAAACCTCACAACAAACTGCTGGCTAATATATATAACTTATGAGTAGTACATAATAGTGCTGCTGGAAAAGAATTTAGAAAACCACAAATGCCCAAAGTTAAAATGCTACAATGTAAAAATGTCTGCATCAGTGTACCTAAATAAGGAAACAGGGAAGTATTTGTTTGTTTTTTAAACAAAACAACAGAAAGGTTCATAAATAATGTTTATTAAACAGGGACGCTGAGTTGGTAAGTTGTGTTCCTGCTGTTTCTAGCTTCAGGGTGCTTGGCATTGAAATGGTGACAAAAAAATGGTTCTGTATAAAGAGTGATACTGTTCATAGATGCAGGCTTTCTGTTTTGCAGGATCCTGGTTGCCAAGGACTATCTCTTCAGTGGCTCCTATGACAGGACGGCCCGCTGCTGGAGCGTGGACAAGGAGAAGCAAATCCAGGAATTCCGGGGCCATCGGAACTGTGTCCTGACTCTAGCTCACTATTCCTCCAGGGACGTTCTTGAGGAAGAGGAGGAGGAAGAGGAGGAGGAGGAGAAAGTGAGCAGAGACCTCCTGGTCACAGGTAGCACGGACTGCACTGTTAAGGTCTGGTGGGTGTCCAGTGGGCGCTGTTACCAGACTCTGCTGGGACACACTGGGGCTGTCTTATGCCTTATACTTGACGCACCAAACAGGGAGCTGTTCTCTGGCAGCACGGATTACACCATTCGCACCTGGAATATTGTCACTGGTGAGCAGCTGAAAGTGTTCAAAGAGCATCAAGGATCAGTAATTTGCCTAGAGGTAAGAACAGCGGCTTCTTCAAGAGCCGTTCATAGGGGTTATCCCTATCCTAATGTATGGGGGTCTCTGTTGTCTTTCCATTCCTAAAGAAGCTCTTCTGAGACAGATTACAAATGTTAAGCTTAAACATTTGTGTGATAACAAATTGATACAGCTCTGTGATCTTGAGACAAATCCTCTTTC
>NW_008630541.1:5203-22520 GCF_000691845.1 Merops nubicus
TTCTGATACCTTCTCAGCTTCTAGTTGCTATCCTGGTCTAACTTCTAGCTCAGTATCTATTTAAATCCCGTTCTGACTTCTAGCTCAGTATCTATTTTAATCCCCCAAGGTCTAGAAACCGATGAGTAGGTTTGTTGAGAGGACTGTTCATCTGAGTAGGATTTTGTACACAGGATCACCAGACTTTGAAGAAAAATCACCTGAACAAGTAAATAGACACAGGGTCAGATAACATAAAAAAAGGAATGAAAAAAAAATCAGAGCAGACTCAAAACATAACCCTAAATTGTGGGCAAAAGATAATAGGAAAGCATAAAGCTGAAAGGAATCCATTTTAAAAACCACATAGACATAATTTGAGAAAAGAAATGGAGAAAGAGATGGCCAAGGCAAAAAAATGGGCAAGGAAAATGGAAAAGAGAAGTGGAACATGGGGGAGAGAAATCAGGAAATGAGGAAGGAGGGAGGGGAAAAATTTTAATGTGATCTGAAAAACTATACCCTGTTTTTCTGTTTGCACTATTTTTCTCCTGAATGCTGCCAAGTTTGTTAATGTTGCAGAGGAGAGGAGGAGGTTAGATGGATGAAGGAAAAGGGGAACTATCACACAAGGATGTGTCCTGTACACTGCCTTATCCACCAGAAAAAGCAGTGGTAGAGTTAAAGAAGGTATCTGATGGTCTGTAACTTAGCTTCACGTTGGAAAACTTTACATGTTTATAAATGTGTGTCCCTGAATACAAACAAGTGAAGCTAATGACTGCAGGTTTTCTCCCTCCTTTCCTTGTTTGTGTCTGTTGTCCTTAAGTGTTTTTCCTTTACAGAGGAAGGCTCCAGTATGTATTTTTAATAGCTGCTTAATTAATCTTGCCTTTGTTTCTGATGAGGGTAGTCACAGCTGACACTAGCAGACTAAAAACCTGGTAGTACTGGAGGAATTTTGTTTTCCTTCAGTTTTAGAAAGGAAAAAAGACCCCACAAAATCATGTTACCCTGGAGTAATGTTTGTCTTGTTTGGGTAAATTCTCAGTACTGAAGCTCGTTTTTATGATATTGTGGTAACGTATCTTGAGCATGTGCAACTAGATCTGCTGCCCTTCTTAGCCTCATGCTATGTTTTGCTGTTTAATTGTAACCCTTCTCCAAGGCACAGATTGGCAACAACAGAGCCTGCTTTAATTTAATTGGGTTCTTGCTAAAATTGTTACACAAAACTGGCTTGACCCTCTCCCAGAAGCCTGGGAAATTCAATTACACTCTTTGAATGGCTCAGGAATGAGCAATGCTTCTCCGCTTGTGAGCACAGAGTTAAACAATGGCTTTAAACAAACAGAACTTCTTGTAGGGGAGAAGCAAAGCAAACCCAATACATCTATTTGAAAAACCTGAACAATTCAAAATACACAAGACTGCTGCTGCCAAGACTGTTGG
Organism: Merops nubicus; assembly: GCF_000691845.1. Lineage (NCBI taxonomy): Eukaryota > Metazoa > Chordata > Aves > Coraciiformes > Meropidae > Merops > Merops nubicus. Next base: position 6,635 of record NW_008630541.1, read on the forward strand.
CAGCAGTCCTGGCCAAGTCGTCTTCTTGCTGTGAGGAACTGGTAGCCCCTCACTTCTCTCATCACCAGTTGATGTTTGAGGCTAGAAGGGTCCAGCTGAGGTACACGCTGTTTCCACAGAGAGCATTTAGTTTCTAGGCCTCCAAAATGTATCCCAGCTTAAGGAGTTGCTGTACTGCTGTTGAATAGCTTTGGGCTCTCCATCTTTCCCAATTCCTCCCTCTTCCTTACTGGGTTCAACACTAGCCCTTCTGTTCCACTTGGCTGCCTCTCAGCACAGCCCACATGGTATTTTCATTCTTTTAGAAAGGGGTCAATCACCAGAATCCATACAAAGATGTTACAACAGAAGGAAAACTTCCTGAACAGAGGTGGCTGCTGCTTTTTTTTTTTTAAATTTTTTGTTTTCTTCTCAAAAAGCTCTTGGAGCCTTTTTTGCCTAGGGCTTGTTAGTGACAGTGTTGCAATCTGCAGCAGTGAGTTGGGACAGTATTTTTTCAAACTGTGGGTCAGGAAAGGACTTAGAGGTGGTTGTGAGTTGCTCACAGTAGCCAGCAGACAGTTTTAATTGTCAACGGTAGTAGTTCATTTTCTTCAGGGCAGAAGTGAGCTGCTAATTACACCAGATTTTCACTCCCCTGTCCTGGAGGAGCTGAGCTGGTACCAGCAGTTAGAAGTAGTTACCTGTTCTCTGGGTGGCATAATGCTTTTGTGGAGACAGTAACGGGGGAAAAGAAATAAAGACTTATTTTCACTTTATTTATTCAGATAAAGATCCCTAAGGGAGGGTGACCTTTCAAAAAGTTTGAGAAATGCTCAGTGTGCTTTCTCATCCTGGACACGGATCAGGAAAAAATTGGATATTGAGCCCGTATTTTCCCCAACTTTAAAAAGTGCTGTTACTAACGGGAATGGCCCAGGATGTTCTAAACCACTGCAAATTAGGTCTGGACTGTTCCAGTCATCTCCCATTACCTTCCAGTAAATACCAATAACGTTGCTGTAGCAGTGAATGGAAATTCCTGGAGCTTCTTGAAGGAGCATTTCTGGGTAGAGACCAATAAAGCACACCCATGTTTTCCATCTTGGTTCCTGCAGTGCTGGCATGTGGGCATTCCAGCAGAGGGGTGATGCCACAGGCATGTTTGGATTTTGAATATTCCTCAGATGCTCTAAGATCCTTTTGGTGATGTTGCCAGTTGGCATAAGCTGGAGGAGCCTGAAAGCAACTCTGATCCGTCACAGCAGGGCAGAAGGGGTCAGTGAGCTGTTAGCTTTCCCTTTTCCCCTGTCCTTGGTGGTCCTGGAGAGTGGAGTGAAGAGGATGTTCAGATATTCCCCAGGGCTTTTCCTGCTGTTCTATGGTCAGTCTGTGTGTGAAGGCAATTTACCAGCTGAACTGACTGCATGTGGTCTACTGTCAAAGTAGCTCTGCTGGGTGTACCGACCTTTTCTAACGCTGCTCTTCCTTCTCCCACTGCCTAAGTTAGGCTGCCAGTGGGTTTGCTGGGAGACTTTGTGTCTGCAGTGGGAACTGTGTGCCTTGGTGGCCTTGACTCCTTCACTCTCATAGTCAGGCAAGGTAAGGAGCAGCCAGAACTCGCCAGAACTCTTCTCTCCACTTCTGCAGGGCTTTGACAGCTTGGCAGGCGAGGGACAGCAGCTGTTGGGAGTGCTCCCTCTGCATGTAAGGATTTCATAGGAAGCCATGGGAAAGAGCAAGGGTGGGCTGAGTGCAATCACACAGCTCATGCTAGTTCTTCCATTTCAAAATTTCAGGCCTGGCTACAGACCAGTATTTGCAGTTAATAATGAAATGTACATTTTCATGGACGTGACTGCCTGCGATAAGCTGAATAACCCTGACTTAAATATTTACTTGTGTATGTTTCTCTAAATGCCTGCAAAGTAGCTTTACAAACTGTTCACGAGGATTGTTTTGGCCCGTGCTGACTGTTCTGCCTCTGAGTATTTATCAGAATTGTGCTGCCAAAAGCTGGCATGGAGAAATGATCCAGCCTGGAATTTAGCTTGGATCTTATAGCAAGCATTCTTTCAAGAAAACTCCTTTCTTGCAGAAAGTTTTAAATGAACGTGAGTGGGCAAGGACTTGCTTTTGGTTTTCCTGCAAAAGATCCTTTGTTTAGACCATACCCTTTAGTTGCCTTTTAAAACTGACTAGGAGAAAGGAATCCTTTGAACAAAGCTGTCACCTGAACTCAGTTTATATGCTTAACTGTTGTGATCAGGGGGACAGAATTCTCTTCTTGTCACACTAATTAAATTAAACATACATATTTTTTGTAATTTGTGTTTGTATTTGCTTCGTAATTCATCAGAGAATAAAGATGTGAATTAAAGGAGTATGAATGTGTTCACCACCTGTAGAAAACATAAGTGTTTCTAGGACCAGTACTTCACATTGCAGCAAAAAAGTTGAAAACCATTCTCTAACAGCCAGACCAGAATGCTCATTCTAGATGGATTCTCAGGGAAAAAAAAAAAAACAAAACCACAACAATTTTTTGCCCACAGGGAGTTCATTAGCTTGTTAAAATGAATGTGGTTTGAATGTGATCCTGAAAGTCTAAGTCGGCCGAAGGCTTACATAGCTCTCACTTGAGATTGGTCCAAGCTGGTGATTTTTAACTTGGAAGTGGCTGTGAACAGAAGATGCAGCTGGCAGATTGCAGGAGTACTGACCCACGTGTGAAGAATAAGCTGGTAATGGGACGTGTGGTTGCTGATGTGAACTCGTCATCGAGTTACTGGGAGCCAGGCTGAGCCCAGTGACCTCCAGAAAGAGGATGTGTCCAAACCTGCTTGGAGAGCCAATTGCCTCTCCTTGGATGAGGGTTAAACTGTTTCTTACAGCAAAGGTGAATTGGGAGCACAAAGTCCACTCCTGTAAGGTTGAAATACCAGTTAAACAGCTCTTTTTTGCAGATATTTTTGGCATTTCACGCAGGCAGAAATTGTCTAAAGCTGCTGCATGCATTCAGTTCAGCCACACTTGTGGAGCAATAGGGTTGTGATTGTCATGAGTGACCAACCTTAGATGTGATCATTTGGGGCTCTTATTCAGACTGTGCTGTGTTGGGGGGCCACAACCATGGTCAGTGTTGCATAAAACTGGCTTTTTTTGATAGTGAAACCTGGAACTGCTTCAGCATTTACAGCCTATGTTTTGCTACTGCTGTTTGCTACTCACAAGCAAGTCTAACTGAAATTTTTTTTATGGAATAGTACATCTCTAGTACATTGGCCTGAGGATTAAGACAAATTAGCTCCATTTGTGTGTCTCAGTGTTTCATCTGGTTCAAAGCGAAGTCCCTCAGAGTAATGAGGAGAATTAACAGTCCAGAACTGGAGATAGCACTGCAGTGGTTTTTTGCTGTCTCACTGAGGCTGTAGAACCAGGCATCTGGCTGTCATTAGGGTTTAAATTCTTTTGCAGCAAATGAAGTGGTTTGAACTGTCCACTCAGCTGGTCGGTATCTGAGGTGCAGAGCAGTCCTGCTGCAGGTGGCCTTGCCTTGCCATGCTTTCCCTTCGCCTGAGCTTTGCTGGGCACTTAGCCAAAGTGAATGAAGGACTCAAAAGCCAGCCAAGGAAAACACAGCTTTGAAAATACCACCACTTCTCCAGGCAGTTGCAGATGAGACTATGTAACTGCTTCTACTGATCACTTTTAAACCAACAGCGGATGGACTTGGGTATATCTGGAAAAATCTGAGTGAAATTTTACATTTTTTCTTTTAAATCATAAGAAAATTTAATTCTTCAATAAGAATAGGACTGGGACCTAGGAGACTGAATAAAGGTTTGGAGACTTTGGGCTAGAAAAGCCTAGTAGTTATGGACCTGGGGACCCAGTCTACAAGTACTTCCTGAAGATGACTGCTCCTGGATGCCCCTACACAAAAAGGGGGGCCAGTCTTGGCACTGGGGAAGCTTGGCTCCTACCGAAGCTGCAGTGTGATCTCACATTCTGGTGAAGAAGTCACTATACCTTGTCCAGCCCCCATGAGGGGACAAATCTGCTGAGCCTCCCATGTCAGTGAGGATGTCTAACCCAAGGAGCAGCAACTTTAACCCAAGGAACAGCAACATGTTCTTTTGCCCAGCAGTGTGACACAACTGGTGGATCTGGATTAACTGGTCCCTGCAGGTTGAGGAGATTTGAATGCATTTGGAGAGTCCCATACCCGCTGGGTAGGAGAAGCCAAGCTGGTGTAAGGAGGCTGGCAAGAGCCCTAGAGGGAGAGCCAGCAGAAGGTGGCCTGGCTAGAAATGGGGGCTTTGGGGACCCATCTGGAACTGGGCAGGGGAGCAGTGTTACAGTCCCTCTTGCTTGGGCTTTTTAGATGGTTTTCAGTAACAGTCGTGACTTAAGAAGAATGGTTACAGGAGCCAAGGACCTGTGCTGCTGGCTGGCCTTAGGGCCTCCACTGCCTCCACAGCAAAGGTGGCTGGTGGGTGTTGGGGTGCCGTGGCCATCCTTGGCGAGCTGGAGCCAAGGCTGCTGTGGCTGTTGTTGGGGCACAGCCACACCCTTGAGGCACAAACTGAGCAGTCTGAGCTCTGGAGTGGAAATACCAATTTGTCATGGGTCAGACTGGGTTGGTGCCTCTGTCTTGCTCTTCCCAGACAGAAGCCATCTGGTTTTCATAGACTCTCTTGACCATTCCAGGGATGCTGTGCACAGTTGCATGTCATAACTGCCTGTACATTGTAGAAAGGGGCAGCTGCAGCCTCGGTCAGCTTCCCAGATGATTTGGGTGGTTAAAAGTTCAGATGCTATCAATTTCAAGTCCTTTTTTTTGGGTGGACTTCAGTTGCATTATATCATGCATTATATCTATCTATAAAGTAGGGAAGGTATATATTTTGTGTTACACACAGTGTGGGGTCTGCTCGTAAGGTGCTTTGGCTGGGGGAACAGTATGTGATAATTATTGCTATTTTGATTAAATGTAGATATCTGAAGTGTTGTAGCTTGGGCTGGAGTTGTAAACTAGGCCTAGCTTTAGTCAAGTGAAGAAGTCTTCTCACAGAAATTGGTATAGGTGGCTACAGCTGAGAAGGTTGTCCTTGCCAGGGGGAGAAGCAGGGAGTTTGAAGGCATGGTGTGTTCCAGACCTTTCAGGATGAGGTGAATTGTGCCCAAGACTGCAGTGACTAAGGGGACTACCTCAGCTGAGGTACCTGCCCTGAGCTACATGAGGTGATGACACCTGCATCACACCACCAAAGGCAGATCTGATGAGCAGCTTCAGCCTGAGCTCCTGGCTTTTGATGGCTTTCTCCACTAACAGCTATTTCATGGTCTGTGTTTTAAAAACACGATGGCAATGAGAGGCTGGGTGAGGGGCAGAGCCTGCTGGGCTCTGCTGTGGGCTGTGCTGCAGGCGTGCTCCATGGCATCCTGTAGGCTGCTTAGCCTGTTCCAATTTCTGATTCCATGCCAGGCTGAGAATCCTTTGCCACTGTGCTCATCTGCTTAAACCAGGGAGGGGGGGGAACGTGCATGAAGGCTTCTTGTGGGGCAGCCCTGGCCCCACAGAGGCTTTGAGTTTAGTGAAGCTGGTTGGTGTGCCAGCCAGATCTTGGACTGGGCATCAGAACCTTCTGTGGCTTTTACATCCTGGTGCTATAACTTACCTGAGTAATCCCACCTCATTTAACATGTTGTATCCAGCAAATCAGCAAATCTAGGCAACTTGCAGCTTTCCTCTTTCACTTCAGCATTTATGTAGCACTTCAATGTAGAAATGAAGCAGCGTAAGCTCAGGTGCCATTAGTGCAGGATGGCATTTACCCACAGGAGGTTGTAACTTTGTGTTTTCCCAAGCTCAGTGGGTGGGTTGGTGCTGCTAGCAAGGTGTCTGCAACAGAGATGCAATGACTTGGCCAAGAACAGTGCAGCAGGATCTCAGCCCCAAGCATCCTCTTCCATTTAGCCAGTGCAACGGGACAAAGCTCTCCACGCTCATTCAGGCTGTGCCTGGAAATTCGAGGCCAGGTTCCCTTCCTCAGGCTAACTGTAGCTCTCAGTTCTTGTTAGTGCTCTGGTCATTCCTTCACTTGCCTCGGTGAGATCTTGTGTTAATGCCATTGCTGAAACTGATTAAAAGTAATAGGAGGTGACATTTCAAAGTACTGCTGGCTTTTAACAGTGGTCTGTGTTTTACAACCCCTGACGTTTAGCTGTGAAGACTGTCTCATGGACCAAATTCTGCTGGTGGGAAGTGTGGTGTGCACTGCTGCAGCTGGGCTGGTGGGAGTTGTGTCCAGTGATCTTGGTCTGCCTGCATACACTTCTTACCTGGGTTAGTGTAGTCCCATCGCTCTAGTGCTTTGTATCATAAAATACCTCTTCTTTCATGTTGTTGTGATGTGGCACAAACATCTGTGCCTGGGGGAGTGTGCCACCAGTGCTCTGCAGAACGATGGCCCTTCAAACCTTTCCCTTCTGGTTACACAGACATAGAATGGAAGATTCTTCTCTGCACTGTGGAGTTTCCCTGCTGAGCTGCCAGGCTTTTGATAGTTGGCTACTGTGTGCTGGCTGGTTTTATAGTCTTGCACAGCCCAGTTAGTTTCTCTCTGACTCAGTTTCCCAACTGCAGTTCTTCCTTTTGTCATTCTCTGTTGTGTCTGTGTGGAATAAAACCAATCTCCACCACTCCTGAGTCCACACGGTACAGCTGGTGTAATGATGCACCATTCTTCTTTGGGGTTCATGGGCAGAGCTGCTCTAAACACCCAGCAGAAGACAATCTGATTGAGGATGTTTCAAACCCTGGGTAAGGATGGTTCATTATTTAATCATGCCATAACACAAAGTAAAAAGACTTGGGGAAACACAGATACAAAGGTTTCAAGGAAGAGCTAGTCTTCCCAAACACTGACTTTGTGCAGAATAATCACAGTAAACCCTGGTTTGTGTTGTGTGGGATTTTATTTTTAATTTAGTCTTTTTTTGTTACTCAGAATTGTTCTGAAATTTTTCTTGTAATTAAAACTTACAGTCTGATAAGAATTCTTGTCAAATATGCTTTGCTGAATCTACACTGCAGGCTTTTTTTGAGGCTTTATTAATGTAACTAATTATGGAAGTGGGGTTAGCATTGTTAAGCTCACTGAACTCCTGCCTGCTTGGGTGGCAAATGGGCTAAGTTTTGTGTCTTCTGAAGCGTGAGAGCTGTTTTTAAGGCCCAGAACTCGATGGGAGACCTGCTCGAGGAGAATGCAAGGCTGGTTTGTGCTCTCCATCCCTCTGTTTCAAGGTGTAGTTGCTGCTCTTTGTAACAGGCTGCCCAGCTGGAAACGGCGGCTTCACGTGGGTGGCTTCAGTCCAGTTCTCTGAGAGGTGTGCCTGGGAGGCCAGTGCTGATGGGTTTTTCTCTTCCCTTCAGCTGGTGAACCGTCACTTGTACTCGGGCAGCGCGGACAGGACGGTGAAGTGCTGGCTGGTGGACACGGGGGAGCGGATCCAGACCTACAAGGCTCACAAACACAGCGTCAGCACTTTGAAATACCACGCTGGGATCTGTAAGCTGCCTTTCCTATTTTCAGCAATCCCCTGTCTCCTTTCCGATGTGTGCCTTTTGATCAAAGGTTGTTAATGGAGAATACTGTCGTTTTGAAGCCTTGTGAAATTGTCACTTTTTTTTTCAATTCCAGCATGTTTAGCTTCAGCATCAAACTTCGCTGCTCCACTCCATGTGGGAAGCTCAGACCTTCCCTCCATTTTCCACCTCCCTCTTCTGGTAAACAAAGAGACCGTTGCTTTGTTTCTGTTATGAAGGGAAGTGGCTTAAATCCTGAGCAGTCTGTGGGTTGTTTGTGTAGCCGTGTTTTAACCTCACTGCTCTGATGTCTGTCAGGCTGCTGCTGCACGCCTGGGGACAGCAAGTGCTGCTGTCGGGAGCACAGCCCTGTGCCAGCCTCTGCTGCCTTGTAGGTACTCTGCAATGGACTGTCCTGAACCACAGGCACATCTCGGGTGCTCACTGCTTCTTTCTAACCTTTAGGCTTCCTGTTCAGGCTCTGACCATCTCCTTTACTCATTTTCCATAAGTTCTTTTCCCTTTATCTGTCCTCTTTCATGTATTTGTTCCCCAAACCACCTTTCTGCAGTAGCATTTGCTTGCATTACTAATGCTTGGGACTCACTTCCCCCACTTTCAGTACTCCTGTTATTAGTGGTACCTGTACATAACTGCCTAGCATTGACATAGCAGTGAATTCTCACCATGAAACCTCCCTCTTTAAAGCCCTCTCTTGGCTGGCTTTCCCTCTGCACGTCATCCATGCATTTCTGGGTTTGGGTGGTGAGACTGTGCCTCTGTTTTTGTCAGCCTGAACCTCTCTATGTGTCATCTCTGTGTCCTGCTGCTCATGTCAGACCTGACATGCTTTCCCCAACAATTACTTCTCCAGCTGAGTGGTTGCTGTTTGGGTCTTGATATCTCTTTTGGCAGGTGCTCAGCATGGTGGCAATAACTGGCTGAGAACTCTGAGGTGGTACACGTGAGAAGAGAGTTGTACCTGCACAGGCAGGCACAGGTCAAGAGCAGTTGCCTGGCACCATGCTTGCCCTGGCTGACTGACCACATTCATAACCCAGCAACTGAATTGATTTCTTAATTATATTTGGAAACTCCTTTGTGTAACCAAGCCCATAGGTAGATTTTAATCAGGAAGCCTTTTTTTGGTTTTCCTTTCAGCATTAGACCCACAGCAGTATTTTTCTCCATTAAAATAGTTAATGGTAATTTAGAGGTAATTTCAGCTCTCCTCACCTACATTGCAGAACAACTCCACCCTCCCCTACCTGCAGGTTATAATAGCTGCTGATTTCAGCTTCTGCAGCTGCCTAGGAGGCTGGAATGGAGGGGGAAAGGGTCTGAGCTTACACTGCACCCTCAAGTTGTTGCTCAAAGATGCAGGCAGGTAGAGTGGGGCAAACAAACCAGAAATTTTAATCCAGGATGAACACTGGCAAACAAAATACTGAATATTTTTCTTGTGTGTGTGTTTTTCCCCATTTAATTAAAAAGATAGAAAACAAAACATTGAACTCATCAAGACTACCCAAAGGCAGGATAACTGTGCTAAGCTGTGTTGACCTGATCCACTGAAGAATTTCCATGTCTGGGTAGGAGACATGGAGACTGTCTCCTTCACTAATGAGACCTCCACAGCTGTGGTTTTTTCAGTGTTGATCTGCAACCAGTATAGACATGACCAGATTCTCTAAAATCATCATAAAGAAAGTGTAGGCTCAAAAAAAGATTCATTATCTGATGCCACCCAGATGCTCTGCAGCTCTCTTTCTTCCCCCTCACCCTGCCAACCCTGTCCCTGCCATACACATACATTATTTTTCCACAACACTTATTTTCTTAAAATGCAGGCATCATTGCTGCATTTAGTCAGACCTGTGAAGAACATCCTGATAGTGTGATAGAGGTGTTCTCAGATGTTATTTAAGATCTCATTTTAAATGTAAACATACTACGTGTCAAACAGGGAGAATTGAATTGTTCCACTTGAAAGGTAGAAATAATGTCGTGGAAAAATATTAGGGACTTGTCTGAAAAGAATTTAGATAGATTTTAATTCTTGAAAGAGGAGGTTCCCCTTTAAAATGAATTTATGATTGCTTGCATTACTGTAATACAGGGATTACATATCCACACAGTATCTAATAGTTTTGTTTCAATCAGAATTACAAAGACATCTTCACTGGATAACAAATTTTGGAGCTAGTGCAGCTTAAAATGGTGATGGTTGACCTGGGACAGATCAGCCCTCTGTGTCCATTCTCTGGCTTTCAAAAATGTGGAGAAAATACTTCAATAGAAATGATGTTTGTTGTAGTTTATGTCACATTTGCACCAGTGCAAGAACATGGAAAGAATCTCAGCTGAGAAGCAGTTGCTTTCTGTTAGATCTTAATTCTGTTGGTTGCTATCTGATGAGTCCTCAGAAGGCTCATTGCCCCGAAGAGTTTATGGTCTACATGGGAAGATATAGTACAAGAGTGAGAGGAAAAATAAATATGTGTTTCCAAAATGGCTTTCTAGTGTAGAGGGAGTCCAGACAGATCTGAGAGTTAAGCTTTAAATCATCAGAATGTGTTTCTAGTGGCTTTCCTCAGTCTGCTTGTGTAATTAATAGCATGGGGACTATTCTCAATCTAATTTACTTAATGACATTATGTTGGTTAATTCTGTCCTACAGTGTGTGCACGCTCATTTAAAATTTAATGCAGGCTTTATTTTTTTTCATGTTGCAAAAATTGCAAGGGAATATTTAAAACCTGTTTTCCTTCCCAAGGGTCTGTGAAATTTAAGTAAAAAAGAAAAATGAGTCGTCAATTTTATATCATTTTGGTTTTGTTGTTTGTTTGTTTCACAGGTGGTGTATATATAAGCATATATTTAAATGCTAAACCTAGGTTAGATCAATAGCTCTCCTTTCAAAGAGAGAGGTGCAAAGAGACTTCCTAAATCTGGAGTGACAGTTCAAAAGACCTAAAGGATGTCTGTCAAAAGCAAAATCCTGATGGCAATAGCTGAAGTAAACTGACAGCTGCACAGTGGAAAAAGCTCTTAACTGGTTCCTGCTCTCTGCGAGTGTGTGACAGTGTGGAGGGATTTCCATTCACTGGAAAAAAGTCTGTGCCCTGTTCCCTGCTTTACACCGTTGCTGCTCCTTGCAGAGTGGGACAGGGTGGTTCCTCAGGGTTGTGTTGGCAACTGAATTTATAGGGGCCTGTATAAGATGACATTGATTTTCCACAACCAGATGCTCTCATCTCTTGTAGTCCTGAATTTGCTGCCATGATAACTTCTTCACCTCTCTTTAGGAATCCAGTGCCTGAGTTCTCCCAGAAGAATCTTGCAGGAATCTGTTGTCTTCAGGCCACTTTAGTTTGGCAAAAATCTTTCCATGCTAGTGGCTGTGGCAGAGGCATGAAATGCAGGGAGCAGTGGTTGTACTGCTTTTTGCAGGGCTGAAATATTTATCTGTAGAGAAACTTGAGGAGATGGAGTTAAGTGAGGGAAAGTGAGTGTCTGTTAAGACAGTTTGTAACCCATGAAGCACATAAACGTGCTTCTATCGGGGCATATAGCTAAGTATAAAATCTAAATATTCAACACTGCCTCAGACTTTCTGGCTGCAGCAGTTCTGGGGATCAGATGCGAGGATCCTGAAGCACTGAGAAGTTGTTCTTAGGGCATCTTAACATGTTCTGAGGAAAGCTGCTGAGCAGCCAGAATCCCTGCTCATGCTTCCTTTGCCTACCCCTGCCCTCAACGCAGCACATAGAGGACAAGAGTTAGAGCCAAAACCTCCAAATAACTCTGTGCCATACTGAAACAGCACTTACAGCCTGGGCCTTGAATTGCCTAAATTGAATCTGCTGCTTGCTAAGATCCTAAGCTATGGGATTTAGCTGAAGAAACTGCCACACTGGAAGAATTTATGGAGCTTCTCTGTGAAGCTGCCTACACAAGGCACTCACCTCTGAGGACAGCAGATTTGACTGTGGTATTTCAGCAGAGACAGCCCTACCTGCTGCTAGTAAGCTTATGCTTGGAAACAGAGAAGAAAGGGTATGTTTTAATAAAGCTAAACTGAAATTCCTCTTGCTGGTATGAGAGAGGGTGGTGCTGCTCCTGTCATGTGCAGCTTCCCTGTACAGATGCTTCTGCTACTTGATGCAGCAGCAGGAGTGATGCAGATAGTGTAGTGCTGAATGGAAACCTGGAAGTAACTCTGGTAAAACAAATGGAAGGCTTAGTGGAAATCCTGAAAACCAGACTTGAGATAAATTGCCTGCTTTGAATTACTGAGGCACGTTTAAGCAGGGAAATGTACATGGAAAAGCAGAAATAGGTATTTGGGGTATGTGTGGAGTGAAATGCTGATGTTTGGAAGAATTTCAGGCTTAAGGCAGTTCCGTGTTTTGAAAGATATGAATGAAAACAAGCAATGCTGAGGGCAGTGAAACGGAAATGATCTGAACTTGCTGTCACTGGGGAGAGAATCAAGCCTAAAAACGACAGGTCATGCTCCTTTGTGAGCTAGCTTCAGGTGGGTTTGAGCTGATTGTCCTGTGGTTGCCTTGCAGTGTTCACGGGAAGCGGCGACGCCTGCGCCAGAGCTTTCAACTCCAAGAGTGGTGTCCTGCAGAGGATCTTCCGAGGACACAAGTTCATCATCAACTGCATCCAGGTCAGGAAGGGGGTTCTTTGCTGGGATTTCCCACTTCTGAACACCTACATTTTTTTGTTTTGGTGGGAACTGGCATGGCTGGCTGTCCTGCGTGACTTGGGTTGGATGCTGTTCTAGGGCAAGAGAAATAACAGACTTGAATATTCCTTTTGTAATTTTAGACAAACTCATTAATAACAAGGATAAGCAAAACCACAGGACAGGTCCCCAGGGACAGTCCTGTCTCTGTGATTGGAAGGTTTTCGGGTCAGGTTAGACAAAGGACCCTAAGAAATGAGACAGATGGAACTGACCCTGCGTAGGGGCAGGACATGGAGTCTGACCTTGTGGGACCCCTCCCATTACAGGCCATGATGATGTTTGCAGCTCTCTAGGTGGAAGAGACATTTCTGCCTTACCCAAGTGGAGTACTACACAGTGTTGTCCCACTTACCCCCGGGCATGGTGTCCCTCAACAGCCTCAGCAGCTTCTTACCATCCTTCCTGACCTTAGTGAAGAGCTAGTGGTGAATGCCACATGCTACCCTGTATATAATGTAAAAATGAAGAGTCTTTGCCACCAGCTTAAAATTTTTCTAGAAGTTAAAATTAAGAAGTCCCTGTAAAGTTGCTTGCATATTAGCAAGACTCAAATGATATTGGTGTTTAAAAGTTAGAAGGGGAGGAGTTAGTAATCCTTGGTGGCAATGCAAAGCCCAGGCTCCTGCAGGGAACCCTGAGGAGCAAGTTTAAATCCATGGCTGCTTTGTGCATTCAAGAATCCCCATCTCCCTGCATCAGGGCATCAGTGAAAGCTGTGTGCAGGATGAGTATTTTGATTAAGGATGTGAGGCACAGTAAATATTTCTGGCAGGCTGACAGTCAAAGAAAATGAGGAGATAAAAATTCCTTTTGGAGCTGATGCCAAGCGTTTGGGTTGTAAATATGGTTGTTCTCTGTATTGTCCTGAATTGGTAAGTGGCAAGTTGGTCTTGGACTGCAAACTTCAGTTTAGGTTTTAGATTTTGGTGCCTCCTTAAGCTCCATCTTCAAAACCAGCCATCTGAAACCAGCACGGAACCTCCCAGCTACAGCCTGCTCTGTTTCGTTCCTCACTGCTTTTCTAGTGGGTTTAGGTTACAAGTAACTCCTGCTGTTTATATTTTATGGCTCTGTGAAGTGGTTGAGAAACGAGGCCCGACTTGGTAACGCCTCATCCCACTTCAGCAGCTTTTGTGATAGTTTCTCCTGGCTCTGGTGAGGAGGGGCCAGGCCGCAGGCACCAGCACGGAGCTGCGTTTGCTGATGTTGGGTGGTTGGATTGTGCCCATCCCGAGCCGTACAGTTCAGTGGTACGTGTGACCCTCTCCTTCCAGATCCACAACGAGTTGCTCTACACAGCCTCCCACGACGGCACACTGAGGGTCTGGGACATCCGGGGCATGTGCAAGAGGAACAAGCGGCGACTGAAGAAGGAGAGGTCTGCCCAGGGCAGGAGCTCCCAGAAGGGAAGTCTGTCCCGGCTCTTCAACAACAGAGTCGGCTGTATGGTACAGCAGGAGAACGGGGAGCACGAGGCTGTGGAGCTCATGTGACTGTCCAGAACAGACTTCCCCTCAGTGCCCAAAGCTGAGCCTTTTCTTTGCTGCACCCCTGTGTCCGTGTAAGCCAGGACTTGGAAAGAGACGGGAAAGGGCTTGGCTTGGACCTCTCTTTCAGGAGCAGGGATTCTCTGTGACTGCCAGATGGAGCCAGGTCAGATACTGCAGGTGACTCCCAGCTGAGCAGCACAGGGGTCTGGAGGGACTGCAGCATGCCTCAGGTGAGGTCCCTGGAGGCGTGGTGTGCAGTTCAGAACTTCTGTTACGACTGCTTGTTTTCAGTTCCCTCTGGCTGCCCAGTGTCTAATAGGACATGTTTTCCCCTGCTCACATGCCCGCTCTTCGGCCGCATGGAGAAGTGAAAGGTGCCCAGCAGTACAACTACAAGGTCAGGTTTTGGCTGATCAGCCCCACCAAGGCAGGATGTTGTGTCTCAGCAAAGGTATTTAGAGCAGACTAGACCTCTCTGGGAAGCTGGGAGTAGTAGGACAGAAATATTTTTAAGATAATATAAACTTGAGAACAAGCAAAGGCCTTTTGTCCCTCTCCCAACAACCTAGTGGGTGTTTTACATTTTACAGTCTCACACTTGGCAGAGGAACCATCAGTGGCCTCACACATGGCTTCTGGGTGCTGACCCCCAGGTGGGAAGCTCCTGCTGGGCTCTATAGGGTCAGAAGCTGTTCACTAGCCAAGAGAAGTTCTCCCCGTCTTCTTCCAGGTTCATCCCTCTCCGATAACCACTGAGCCATGAAGAAACAAGGGTTCTTCTATTTTTCTATTGGCAGATATAACTAGTACAACAATCTCTAACCACATGTTTTTATTTTTATGGCTTTATTTATTCTGTACTACAGCAAGATAAAAGTGCTGTAATCCTTTTTTTCCAGTGGACTAATAAACCTGTGGCATCTACAGATAACTGTCCAGTTTTTGTTTTCTTCTCATTTAGAGGGTGTTTGGGTGTCTGCAGCTGCAGAGCAGTTAATGAATGGAATATGGGGGGGAAGGTGGTGGCTGGGGGTTGCTAGGGTGACATCTTGCTGTGCAAGCTATTTTGTTTGTATTTTGCTTATGAGGCCAATGCTATGTAGGAGGCCTTCAGCAGCAGTGGGCAGAGCTTCACAGATGGCCTGGGCTAGACTTTTAAACAAAAAATATCAAACTTCAGTATGTTAGACATGAGAGCTTAACTGGCCCTACAGCAGCTGCACATGCAATTAGCAAATGGATTTGATAGAGATAAAGCTCATGAAGCGTGGCAATAATAAGCCATTACACTTCTGCCTGTTGCTAAATATGCCACAGTGTCTTCAAATACATGGTCAAAACTAACCTAAAACTTTTAGCCAACGCCTCCTGCCCTGCTGATTGCTTAGAACTGCCCTGCAGTTAGCAGGGGCAGTGCTGGCAGAATCACACCCTGGGGCAGAACAGCTTCTCCAGCCAGCACTACGTGTTAGCGTGCTGATTTTAGATTCCCCGAGGACAAATGCTCACTCCTGAAGTCGTTACTGCCAGGTTGCCGGGCACACCCCTTCAAAGAGGAAAACGGTGCCACAGAGCCCAGCTGTGCAGGGGAGGCCAGGGGGCTGGGGAACCCCTCAGGCTAAAGGAAGGAATAAATCTGTACTTTCCTCAACTGCTTCTTGTTAAAACTACATCCATCACTTTAGATGTTACCAATTTTAAATTCTTTTTAATAGTCTGGTTTTGCTCTGTTTTATCCAGTGATTCCTCCACACTCACCTGTGGAGAAAGGGGAGGTGATGGTTGCTGGGGTGTTTTGTTTTTTCCTCAGCAGTGCACATGACTGCCTGTAGAAGTGTTTCAGCCTTCTGCAAAGGACTCAGAATTTTTTTTTTTTTTTTTTTTTTTTTAAAAACAGAAGTACAAAATACAAATAATTCCTTAACAGTGTAATCCCTCCCTGGTTGTTCCTGTCCTTGGCTAAGGGAGCCAGGAAAGAAACCCCCCCTACAGCCGCCTCTGAAGATGTGCCAGAAGGGAGCAGGCAGCTCGCAGCCCGAAGCCGATTCAGCCGCTGTCGCG
>NW_008630541.1:22603-37907 GCF_000691845.1 Merops nubicus
CGGGCCGGGCTCCTCCCCGAGCAGCCGAGCTCCGAGCGGGCAGCTCAGCGGGGCAGGAGCTCCCTCTGCCGTCACAGCGCTGCTGCAGGACTCAAACCCCGCGTATCGAACCTGACAAGCGGGACTTCTCCCCGCAGGGAGGCGTGCCGCGGCAGCCAAAAAGGACCCACAGTGAAGCCGGGTACAGCTCCTGCGACAGTGCCTCGGCCAGGGTTTGCTCAACAGCAGGTGAAAGAAAACCTTGTCCCCATCAAACCTCTTAAGCTCTAGCCACGCACCTGGTGGGTGGTTATTCAGTTGTAAAAGGAAATCCCACCATGAC
This sequence comes from Merops nubicus, assembly GCF_000691845.1. Taxonomy (NCBI): domain Eukaryota; kingdom Metazoa; phylum Chordata; class Aves; order Coraciiformes; family Meropidae; genus Merops; species Merops nubicus. Next base: position 22,926 of record NW_008630541.1, read on the forward strand.
TGCCAAATAGTTGCTACTGTTTTCCAAAGCCACAGCATAGAAGACTTACTAAGATGCAGAAGCAGCACCACTTAGGTGACCTTTATTGCTTGTGTGACACCTGCAGGGAATGACAAAGACAGCATCACCATGCACAACAGATACAGAAACATCTCTGAGAAATCTTTCAGAAGAAAAGAAGTTTTGAAGTTGGTACCTCTATAAGCTCATGAGCTAGGTTTCTGATTTACAAACTCTTTTTTAAAGCTGGTATTTGAAAATGGTATAGAAATGCTTCTTTACTCGAGTACCAAGTGAATGAACTTATTTCACAAAAATATAGTTTAGTTCTATTAAAATTTCTTCTGAAAATAAATGTTTCTATTTTTCTGCTATGGCAATAAATTACAATGTATCACAAATGTAGGCTTTAAGCAGATTTATAAATAAGCAGGGATTAAGTGTTCCACCTACAGTTTAAGTGAATTCAAAGCATTTTAGTCAGAGATAAGATGAAGGTGCATTTATAATCCAAACTCAATTTGTCAAGGTAAATACATACAACTGAAGTAGATGTAATGGGATTTAATGCTGTGGTTCTTGTAGATAGGATAAGTACTCCTGAATGATCTGTTCCTCTTCCTCCAGTGTTAAATCCAGATAATCCTCTTCATGTTCAGGAATATCCTCTATGATTTCATTGACTGCTTCAGTCTCCATGTCTTCATCTGTTGGTGAACTAGAAGAACCTTCCAAGACAGAAAGAGCAGCAGTGAATTCAGGGCTGGCCCTCTCCCTCTTTCACAAGCTCTGTGAGTATGTTCCTGTACAACTCTCTTAGTTACAATCCCTGCAGTGGATACTGCAGGATGGCTATTTATTTTCTCCTATTATTTAAAGCTGTAGGAAAGCTCCTAGTTGTGCAACAGGGATCACCACAGCTCTGACAACTAACAGAGGAGTACGTGCAAGTCTTCTCTTTGCTAACTGGTATCAACTACAGTTCTACCACATAAGGGACATGAAGAAGGAAAAGGTGATCAAATCATCACCATTGTCAGTGGTAGGCCAAGGGAACACACTGCAGCAACTTAGTACTTGCTCTCTGAGAGAGTTGGTTTGTTTTTGAAGGGAACTGGTGTGACCCAGCATAATGACATGGGAGAAGCCTGAATTGCTCATGGGCTCAAAAGTGTTTCTCACTGGGGATGTAAGGACACACAACACCTGAGGCCTCCAGACTTGTGTGCCAAACCCACAGCCCACCTAGTGGCAGGTTCCCAGGACACCTCTGAAGGTCACCCTTCCTCCGGGGCTGCTCCCACCTCACACACTGCCTGCAGCTGACACATGTCCAGGGCTGTCCCTGACTGCAGGGGCCACAGCCTACCTGGGGTCACGGATGCCTGGCCTGAACCCAACAGAAACTAGCCTGGGGCATTACTGCAGGCCCCCTATCACTATTGAAGCAGAAATCAGTGGTTTCTCATGAAAGCCAGGACAAGCCCCTTGCCCTCCTCTGCCCTCACCTGCAGAGTCTGTGGGTGAGAGCTCTGATGAAGCTGACTCCTCGGAGGGGCTGGCTGCCTTGGGAGCCGGCCGCAGCGCCGCAGGCAGCACGCCGCCGTAGTGGACCAGAGTCTGGCAAGCCAGCTGCATGTTGCCCTTGAAGAGCTGTAGGGCTTGCTTTGCTGACTCACGGTCAAAACCCAGGTACACCAGCTACAGGAGGGGGGAAAACAAAAAATCAAAATCTAGAGAAGCCCAAACTCATCCAGCACCAGGGTCTGACAGGAATCTGGCTGCGTCTGCCAGTCGGTCCTCTTGCACAGAGGAGAGCGCTGTGTGCCAGGAATTCCAGGACACTGACTCTGGTTTACTGGAACAGTTAAACAACAGGGCAATGACCTATTACAGGAATGGGGATCTTGAGAAGAATCAAGAGCCTCTTGTTTGACATCAGACCAATTCTTTTTCTGTAAGAGGAAACTTCAAAGCACTCCAGCACATCAGAAGTGTGCACACTGTTATTTACTTCTTCTAAGCAATAGTTTTCTTGCCTGACACTGATCAGACAGCTTATGATGAGAAAGACACATTCCACCTCTTCCCCTTGTGTGCTGCAACATTTAGAGACTTGAACACATTTCTCATTGGCTGTCTTTGTTGGGACAGAGTATTAGAGTGGACACACAGCCCTCTGTATTGTGTGTGTAACAGGCAGGAAGCACACACCAATTTCATTTCAACCCGAGTGTGACTTCACCATGAAAGGCAGGATGACCAACAGTGGGACAGCTCGAGTGACACAGGTCCAAGAACATATGTATAGCTTTGCTTAAGGAAGATCTGGAGTGTTTGAAGGTGTAATTCAGAAACAAGACAACCAACTCCTAAGCAAACAAGCGGTCTGACTTACACATTCAAGGTTTTCCTGGGAAAACTGAAACTGGTCCGTGGTCTCGGGATCATTGTCATTACTGTCCAACAATAACTCAGGACTGTCGAGAATAAACTACAATAAACAGAGAGGGATCAGAACAGAGGAACAGAAATATTACTGTCCTCAGCAACGACACGTATTTAGCCCAACAGCTGATGGAAGCAAACTCAGCCAACTTTGTGATAGCAGACTCATCATGTCAGGGAGTGACCTTGAGCACAGAAAGGTAGCTATGTACAAACAAACACACTAAAAAGTAAGAACCTGCTAACAACTACAAAAAAATTCAAACAAATATTTTTGAGCTTAAGTACTACTCCCAAAACAAACAAACAAAAAAAAAAAACCACAAAACCCACTTACCTGAGAGGCTTGGTTCAGGTCTCCCTGTGCATTCTGAAGAGCTACTTGAGCAGCTCTCTCTGAAAAGCCCATACGTTTCAAGGCATTTATGTTTTCTATTCGTTGCCTTCTTTTGGCTCTCTCCTCCCTCCTTATCTGTGCCTTTTCCTGTGGGAACACAGCCGTGACAACGCTCACTGTGCATGGGAATGCTTCAGCCTTCCCCAGCATACAGGGTTTCTTGGATTTACTACTTTGAGTTTGAACCTCTTGAGGAAGAGGTATTTTTTTGTTGTAATGCAGACTTTGCTGCCAGACACTCGTTACTAAGCCAAGCTGCCCTTGCAGGAGCCAGCACTGCTGCTGTACTTCTGCTCTGCAGGTCGGGTCTTACGCTGTTGCTGCTATCACGGGCCCTGCGTGGCGAGCGATGAACCCATTTGGCAGATGGGCCTGTGAGCAAGACCTGCCAAGGACTCAGTCAGAGCTGGGCACGTAGCCATGGAATTCTCTTCAGCCCTTCTCTCAGCCATTTGACTTTTCCATCCACATTTCACTGCCTGAAGTCTAGAAGTGCCACCTCAGCTTATCAAATGTAACTCCAGGCACTTCAGACCCAGACAACACCCTTTGCTTCACTTGAGCACAAAAAGCTCTTCTTGCCTCCTGAAACTTTCAGATCCAAACCTGTAATACAGTGTAGCCTGATGGTTACACCCACAGCCCCTCACTGTGCAGCCTCTTGTCTTTCAGCCCAGGAGTGACAGCTTGATCACAGTGGTTTTATTCCCATACAGAGCACCGCTGAGTAGCAAACACTGGTGCAGTGTCTCCTGCACCTCTGCAGAATCACCACAGGTCTTTGGCCTTCTCATCCCATCTGTTTTGGGACAGAACTTCCTTATTGTATCACGTTTTAGTTGCTACATGTGGCAACAGACATCAAACTGTCAGTGCCAAAGCAGGATAATCAAAGCCCTTAATTTAGCACTATGTTGCAGTGGTCACACAGAACGTGATCCTAAGGACACCCCAACTAACAGGATGGTGGATTTATTGCTGCCAGCACACCATACCTCCCTCCTGTTGGTGATGAGGTTGGCAGCATACTCCACGTTCCCGTGGCACGCGCGCAGGGCAAGGCGAGCCTCCTGTTCAGAGAACCCCATGAGTGACAGGTGATGAACTTTGTCAGGGTCTATGGACAGCTCTTCATGCAAGGAAGATGCCTATATGCCAAAAAGCAACAGTGTAAGTAGGATCATGTTGCTCAATGTACATACAAAAAAAGTCTCCCCATTTTTCTGAGTAAGCCAAGAACAGGTGCCAGACAGTGCCCAGGCACAAGAGCTACTGTAAATGCCTCTGAAGTTTCACCTAACAGTGTCTTACCCTCTGAATATATTCAGCAGCCTCCTTTTCTCTGCCACTGTGGTAGTATCCTATCCCTTGAAGGAGGTAAAGCCGTAGAAACAAAACCTTCTCCCGACCGTAGCTTCCCTAAAGAAATGTTTAAACAAGAGGAGGGGTGAGAGCACATGGGTAGAACAACTCATTATCAACAGAACACACTAACAGCATGAAACTTATTGTGCAAAAGTATCTCATCTAAAATATTGATGATGTCTGTGCATATAGACACATCTGCCACGAGGCTTTCACCAGGCCCAACACTTTCACTGTGCTGACAGCTACACAACTAGATTGCATGCTAGAGGAGACACGAGAACACTTCAGGCTTCTAAAAGTCAAGTCTTGGGATATTTCAACTGTATACAGGTAGAAAAAACCCTAATTAAACGAAAGCTGGCGTACTTTGATATCAATGAGTCTTTCATGGTTCTCCCCATAGCACCTCTGGAAGCATCTCTGTGCTGTGGAGAGCTTCTTCTCAGCATCATCCAGGCAGTCCAGCTGCTCCAGGCGGAAGTAGCACCACACTATGTCCAGCTGCAGGACCGCGTAGTTATCCACGGTGTCCAGCAGCTCCGGGCTGCACTCACTGCAGAACAAAACAAGTGCTGCCTTTCTGGCGGGGGCTGTTCATTTCCTCTCCCCCCACCACTTTTCGAACATGAAACATGCTGGAAGTTTTGCACACTCACAGGTTTGAGAAAGCACACACACACTTTGTATCTGAGGTAGCAAACTGAGGGCAGTGGAGCTCTAACAAAGCACTGGTGTCCCATCACGTTCACTAGCACGTGGGGACTGATGGCTGCACTACATCTCAGAGTTACACCACTCACCATGGATTCTTAAATAGTAACAAAACCCCTCTCTTTAGAAGCAGGATGGAATTAAACCCTGTGTAGTCTGACATGACAGACAAGCTGTCTTCCTTAGTGCATGTGAACATGCTGAGTCCTGTGCCAGTCTCCATGCACTTGCACACAGATGGGGACAATACTATTTTTGGGGCTTTCAGCAATTTAGGGCTCTGACTGCTGACTTAAAACTAGTTTTCTCCCAGAAACCCTGGTGTTGTTACTGACCTCAGCTATCTGCTCCACCTTTTACAAGAAATCATTACTGCACAGGAGCAACTGCAAACGAGTATCCCCAACTGTCTCTCAAGCTAATGCAATTTATAGCCTAGCACATGAATATTGACAGTTTCTGTTTATGTTGATATGAAAGATTAAATAGCCCAGTGGAAGTATCTGTTTCAGCTGTTTCACATCAAGCTGCCTGTCACTGCAAGTCAGAGACTTTGCTGCTGTCTCCCATCAGCAGAGGGGGTGCGAAGCAATCCCAGGTAAAACAGGCTCTGATTTATAGACACAGCAAGAGCTAAAGCTGTTTCTGTAGTGGGTTGACAGTGAAGAGACACAAGGACTCAAAAAAGTTCTTACCAGAACTGTTTATCAGCATCCAACAAATACGGCAGTGCTATTTCATATTCCTTCTTCTTCATTAAGGCCCTGCCCTTCTCATGACAGCCCATTGCCAGCACAAGTGCCTACAAAAAGAGATGGGGACTTCTTTTGCACCTCCCTCCCTCACTTTTGTAACTAAAAAGAAACATTCAGGTAACCCACTAAGAGCCCTTTTTCCTTCTAGAGAAATACCACAGCATCAGTTCTGTAAGAGCAGTACTATTTCACACAGCTTTATATTTTTCCCTTAGCTGCTCATGTTAAAATATTGTCTAATTAAAAGCAAGAAATGTTATTGACACATGAAACATTGCACCAAGCTGATCTGAAGAATGCAGCTCTAGGTAGATTTTCGACGATAAGTGATCATCATTAAGCATTTTTTTGGGTTCTACACTTCTTAACAGCAACCAAATTGTTTTGCTTTGCTATTACAACTACCTTGTAAAACCCAACAATTCACCTCCTGCTAAACTGCAGAACTGAAATAAATTCTGAATTAGGCAGGAAAACACTACCTGCTGTAGTACAAAAGGAAATGTAAATAATTCTGGATAGAAAACACCTGCAGTATTTCTTCTCACCCACATTCAATACTAACGAAATCTTCTGCACTTCAGTATTTGATGCTTTAACTCTTCCCCTGAATTACTACTTTCAGCACTTCAGAACAACATCCATTGTGAGAACAGACAGATGTTATTCCAAACATTACTTCCTCCTGAGGTCTGTTGTTGTTACTTGGTGTAATTCCAAGTATTTGTAAAGATTTTTATTTCTCTTCAGAAAAATCAAGCAATCTTAAAGGACAGCATCTATTGCTATTCCTCTGCTTCAGCAGCCAACATCAAGCATGTGACTCCCACAGTAATTCAATGCGTGCACCCAACCAAAGAATTCCAGTTGAGAATATGAAACTTTCTTGAATGGTAAACAAATTTAAATTTGAGAGAGGTTACAGTGCTGAAGATCTCAAAGTTATTTTAAAGGAGTCCAATTTTGAGAGCTCATCGAGCTTCCAGCTGAAACTGAGGCCTAATGAACTAGTTATTTTCATGTTATTTAAAATAGGTGCTAGGACATAAAGTTAAAGCTCATCTTAAAACACAAAAATAAGATATGGACCACCCAGGGGGCCATGCAAGACTGGACCTGCCATTAGATCAGCAACCAGAGGCTGGTCTCCAGATGACTGCAGTATTCCCAGATGCAGAGTTCTACTTGAATTTTATTTCAAAATTATTTCTATGAAGCAAAAAACCACTGGGCCCAGGGTTTTAGCCCCCAAGAAAGTGACTATTTCAATCCTATATTTGAAATGCTTCACAAACCAAGCTTTAAAAAGCCATCTTAGTAGCTCTGTAAGATACTTTCACCTACTGTTTTAACTTGAGGAGGAATCTCAATTGACCTTCCAGTCTGATTAGCTATATCCAGATATGGAAGAGATTCTTCATCCAGGTACTCCTCTGAAAGATAAGAAAACCCCAAATTTTAAGTACAACCTTCAACAGACTATGATGTTGTAAGATTATGTCAGTAACATGTTAAAGCAAAGTAAACAAACAATAACAACAACAATCAGAATTACATATAGAGGCTGGGTTTTTTTGACATATCCACCAACAACAGCCCTGGTCAGACAAACACAAACTCTTAGAAAGGTCACTAAAATTTGGACAAAGCATTAAGTTACATGAATGGTAAACAGTTTTTCCATAAGAAAACACCTATATTTTACATGTAATATTTGAAATGCTTTATCAAAAAGTACAGAAAAAAAACACAGCTGAGCACAACTGATAAAAGTGAAAAATACAGTATCTTCCTTTTCCTACATCTTTAATGCTTATAACCAAGCTATCAATTTTGTTTTCACCTAGTCTGATTTAAAATGAAAAGATGCTTTTCTTGCAAACAAAAGCCAGCTAAGCAGGAGTTTGCTGAGATTAAGAACTTCTGCCCTGCAATTTGTCTCAAAACAAAAAGAGTTGTTAAATCCTTTCTATGCTTCACACAGAACCTTCAGCCTCTGAGCCCATTATAGACTCCACTCTGCATTCTGGCATTGTGCTACCACTGACAGCCAGTGGTAAATACCTTAGAGGCCCTACACAGGATTCAAGGGCTGGTCTAAATCACCCCTTAAATCCATAAAAAGAATCACTTCTTCCATTTGTTCAAAATCTGATATTATAGTAAGAAATAGGCTGTCACTGACCACTAGTAGACGCTTTGTTCAGGTACTTCTGCATTTGGCAGAAATCCATTGGACTCAGTTCCAGTTTCTTGTTTGTGAATTTTTAAACAAAGTAGAGAAGTGATTTAAAGTCACCACCCAGCAATGCAATTCACAAACACAACTGCATTTTGAAAAATTATTAGTGTTAGATTGAATACATCCCTTCAGTTCAACCCACAGTTGCCAGCCATCAACATCAAAGGCACTGAGAACAGAAGAGCCATGTTACAGAGGAGAATGACAAGTGAGCTGCTCTGCACAGTGAAACCATGGTTACACACAGCCAAATCTGAGGTAAACTACAAGTGTGTAACCACTTATAATACACTATTCCTCTAAGGTTGTCTACAATAAATTTAAAGACCACTCTCAAGAGTCATTGGTCCCTTAACTGTCAAGTGCCAACAATAACTGATTCACACTATATCCTTCTCAAAGTGTTTTCCAGCATTCCAGTTGTGTACGAAGATTTGGAATAGAAGACAGTTTTAGTCAACTTAAAAATCTAGTTTTCAAGTAGGAAGAAAGCTAGAAGAGTATAAACTGAAATCCAGACATGGTACAGGCACTCTTCTATCGTGAAAGTCCACTGAAGAAAATTTTTGGTGCACAAGAATTAATGCACAGCCATCTGCCCCCACTCCCACAAAAGAAAACTAAAAACCCAAACCACCAGCCCCCTCTTACCTCTCTCTGACAGAATTTCCAATCCCTTCTTAGTTCTTTGCCTCTTGTTATCTATTTCTTGTTCTTTCTTGCATTGAAGTTCTTCTTCCTGAACTTGCAATTTTGTCTCCTCATCACTCTGCTCCAGCTGAAGTACCATCACTTTTGCATTGTGTGCCACACCCTGGTCTTCAAGGGTTTTGCCTGCAAAACAGAGCACAATGAATACAATCTAAATACTCTCACTTGTGAGGAGACACCATTTTACATTGTGTTGCCATTGTTGTGGAAAAAATACCCCTCAACAAATCCTGAACAGCCCCTTGCCTTAGACTGTACTGAAGAGCTACTCTATTAGACTCCAGAACTCAGTCATGACCCCTGGTAATTACTGACATTCAGCAGAAACTCAGAAATCAGACTTGCATCTTAAAACCTGCTTTTAAAATAACCACACGATTCTTTGCTCTTTTTTCCAAAACATGCCAAAAATATTTTTTCTATTTCAGTTAATTGATCTTCAAGCAAAACATGGAACAACATGTCTAGGATCTTACACCACAATAGTGACAAGACAGAGGAACTGCAAACTGGAGTTCCTATTGTCAATTCCATGGCTCTAATTCTGACATATTCCAAGGGAAGTAAATGTCAGATTCTTAGGCCATCAGTAAAGAGGAAGCCATTTGCCACTGCTTCCCACAACATGTCTTCACAAGTGGAACATGTGTAAAGCATTAAAATAATTTTTTTAATGTGTTGTTACACAATATAGTTTTGGAGGAAATTTAGGGTTTCTCTTAAACATGAATTTTCAGTATTTCATCACTTGAAAAATGGATTTTCAATGTTTATTACAGGGTTCCTCTAATCGTTCTGAGAATTTTGATCGTTGTAATTTAACACACTTCCTGCAGATCAGAATATGACAAATATAACTGCTATTCCTTGGGAATTTCTGAAATTAACAGAGTTGCTAGAAATATTTCTTCTGAGATTCAGTAAACTAGAATATTATCATAAAAGTATACTCAACTAGAGATACATACCCAGGTCAAGCTGCTTCTTATTTATGATTATTTTGATTGCATTTTCTTTTAATCCATGTTCCTGTGCTATTCTGTGAAATAAATTTCATCCATGAGTAAGTATTTCTAAGGCTGTATAGTATTTCTGTTAGAAAAGCAATAAAACTTAAAAATGAGTATGCTCTTAACTGGCTTAAAACTCTTGCTCCAAAAAGGTGCTAGAAATAAAACATCATAAGAAAGCTTTTTATATCATATAGGGAAAATCTGTGATACAGAAAGGGAAAAAGCAAAACAAATAATATGATTTTCTTAAGAACACAAAGAAGTAGAAGCTGATGTTCCCTGTTCAGAAGACCTGCCTAGTTAAGAGATCTGGAACACTGATCACTACGCCCTGCACCTTCTCGGTTCCTTGCTGGGAATTGGCAGAGCCATCTTCTACAGCTGCAACCTTCCTGCCTTCTGCCTGTTGAACCACAGCTTCTCTCACTGTGGTGTGGTGGGTTAACCCTGGCTGAGCATGAGATGCTCACCAAGCCACCCTAGCACCCTGCCCCTTTCCTCTCCCTCCTATGCAGAGCAAAATGGGAAAGGAAAATAAAAAGGCAACAAGCCCTCTTGGCTAAAAACAAAGGCAGCAGTTTAATCAGAAAGCAAATTCAGGCAATGCCGTGCACAGAAGCAAAGAAAAACACCAAACAAAGATTTGTTCTCTACTTCTCACCCCCAGGCAATGTCTGGACCCTTCCTGGGAAGCAGGGCTCCAAAACATGTAGCAGTTGCTCCAGAGACCAAGGAATAGCCTCCTTCCCTACCCCCAGCACTAGTTCTACAGCTGAGCTCATGTCATCTGGTATGGAACATCCCTTTGCTCAGTCCAGGTCAGCTGTCCTGGCTATGCTCCCCCCAAGCTCCTGCCCCCCATCCCAGCGAGGGGGGAGTGTTAGAAAGGGCCTTGGTGCCATGAGAGCACTGCTCAGTGGCAGTCACAAAATGGGTGTTATCAGCACCCTTCTAACTCCCAACACAAAAGCCCTGCACCAGGAGGGCTGTGATGGGAAATCAGCCCAGCCAGACCCGACACATACACGAAGAACTGCCCTACAAGAACACTGGACATCCTATTCACCCCTACTGAACCAACACACATCCTAAACAAAGCCTAAATTGAACAGATAGGGCTCTGTCTTTTTAGTACTGTATGACAGTGCATTAGAGAAGATGCAAGGGTGATTACACTTACTGTGATCTGAGTTCCTTGCCTGTGATGAACAGGTTGGTTTCCAGAGGGATTTTTCTGCACTGTAGTAATTACATTGGGTGAGGGAAAGGAGGAGGGAAGAGGGGGGAAAAAAAAAAAAGCATATCAAGATACTTTGGACATTTTCTTAATTAATTGTTTTACAACAACTACAATTTCTTTTCCAAATAATAATCAGGTTAACAGGGTTATGGTTGGGCATATATATTAGTAATTTCTGGGCAGGGAGTCTTGTACTTTCTGTAAGACAGCTAAAAATAAGCATTACAACAACAGAAGATTCAGAGTTAGATAAATCTCAATTCAGAAGCAAATGATTTAAACTGACTAATTTAATTATGCACTTCCAATCTTAACTCTGCTTTGTAATTATGCCACTCACCTGTGACTGGCTAAGTTATGATTAATTCCTATTAGTGTCTCTGGTCCCAGATTAGATAAACTGGAATTTAAAATTAATTAATTCCCCTATGCCCAGTAGCATTGTAAAGAGGACTTATTTGTTTTAACTGCACAGCAATCACTTAACGCCCTCTACCCCATCACATGCCCTGGTAATTATTTTTCACTACAGGAGAGAGAACAATTATGACTATGTTGTGTTTTTGCAATTATTTAGTAATAAAAAAATCCTTCTGAAGTGTGGGCTACCATCTAAGATCATCTTCAGTTAAAAAACACACCACGTTGCCCTTTTTCAGAGTGCACAGGCACTTCTGTTGCCAATGACTAGAACCCTTTAAATGCCCCTAAATAACAAAGTTCTTTGCCCCACTGTCAGAGTGGGTGAAGGTGTACTGAAGAAGGGAAGGTGCTGCTCCTGCACACGACCAAAACTAGGAAGTGATTTGAGACAGCTGCTGTGCTTGCTAGAGACTACTTTTAAGGGGGAAACATTCACAGTTCAGAGGCTTTGTGCAAGAAACTAACCAAGGGCCTGCTCTCTGTCCTGTGACCAACCTGCTCAACACACTTCACATCCCTATGATTGAATCCTCTCAGCCTTCAAAGCAGAGCAGTGAATCTGAAGTGCCATCTGAGATGGGTCCCTGGCCCAGGTCAGCCCTCACACTGTGCCTGGGCACTGCTTGGCAGGATGCTGGGTGGCCTGGACTAAACTGCAGAGCCAATGCTAGCAGCCTGACAGCATGAGTCTCCAAACACTGGCCAGTCTGTCCCCACCTGTGCTTAGCTGACTAGATACAGCCAGAGAATCTGGTAGGGTCTAAATAAATCATTCTGCCACTAATTTATTTGGATTCACAGCATTACTCTGGCATACTGTGTGAAACTAGAGGTTGAAGCCTGGCTTCAAAAGGGCAAGACTTAATTCAGTTCTATCGCTGTGAAAGCTTTAGGAGCCTGACAGAGAGCAGATGAGTTCCATCACAACAGAAAATCCTGCTTCTCATTTCCAAGTTCAAACACTGAACACCCATGTTTTAAAGTAAGTTTAGTTAGATGCCTGGGCTGAAATAGTTGCACAAGGATAAAGTCATCACTGTAAGAACATTGCCACATGCTGTGGTTAAAAGCCAAAGAAGGTATTTTTAATGTCAGCAGCTACATATGGCCTAAGATGGCACCAAGTTCAAGTTGCTTGTTGCACTTACAGTTGTTTTTTTTTTTAAATTAAAGCTGTCATTTAAACAAAAGCTGTGGTAATATAGTGACAATCATACACTAGTTCAACCTCAGGTATTCTACAGCTGAAAAAATACACTCGTTCTTTACTGCTAATGTGAACAGTCATGTCAGAAAGAATCAAACTGAACCAGACAGACACTTAAATCTTTTTTCTTAATTGAAAGATAGTTTCTCATTACATCCTAAAGGGAAGACAATCCCTGTTCTCCTAGCATTGTATTCCTTTGCCATGATACTCCCCCCGCCCCAGGAAGCTCAAATACACCTCAACAGCCCCCACCTCCCATTTTATATACCTAACAGATCTCTCATACAAAACACCTGAAAAAGATGAACAAGTGAAAATATTTGCTTTGGATACATATCTAGAACTGAAGAAGGCCACGGAAAAGCTACTTATCCTGACTCTCCTGCAGTGTCACTTACTTTCCTACGAGGCAGGTAGATATCAAGCCTTGCAACCCCAGTCACTTTGAAGTTTTCATTCCCTGTCCCACGCTCAATGGCTTTACACCGTATTTCTTCCAGCATGTCCTCGGCATCGCCCTCGTCGATCTTCAGCTTGGAGGAGTACTTCTGTACAAGATCCTAGGAAAGCAGCACAAAACACTTGGAAAATGCACCCGCAGCACGGCACGGTAGACAAATGACATCAGCTCAGAATGAATACCTACCTTCATCTCTTCCCCAGGTTCTTTTTCTTCGTTTGTATAGGGTGGTTTCCATAGCTTGATTTTGTCCTCTCTTAAGCAGCTCGTCAACTTCGCTATTAAATACTTTTTTTGTGCCATTCTTTTAAAAGAAAAGCACAATTGGAAAAGAAAGAAAAAGAATCAGCCTTTTAATATAGCTTTCCTGTGCTAAGGTACTGTACTTTTTCAAGAATTCTGAGTGACAGTTTGAAATTCTGCAAAAAACCTGAATATAAGATGCAGTGCATGCATTGGGAGCCCAAGTCCAAACTGTTGGCACAAACCTTGCACTAAATCCTCATTTATCAGTTTCACTTTTCTTTCATAGCTGTTTCACTTTCTCATTCCTGTTTATTAGTGCATTGCTCTCAGCAGTAAAGGGAAAACAAAACGCAAACATTTCTATCCATTTTTCCCTGTTTCAAAGACTGTTCCTCGCTCAGAAAAAAAAAAAAAAACAAACACCACTATTTGAGTGCAAAAAAACCACAGGCAAACATCCAACATGTGCTAAGTCTACTGGTAACCTTTCATCAACCTCAGCTTTACCAAGCTACAAAGAATCTTTAAGCACTGCAAAGAGAATAGTCTCTTCTAAAGCAGAGCAGAGGCAGAAGGATGAACTGAGGCAGAAGATAGTTTAATAATCCTCCCTGATAGATTGTATGTCTGTCCAAATTAGGACAGGCAACCACGCATTCTTTTTCTTGCTAAGATGATGTTATTATAACTATTATTATAGGGCCAAGGTAAATCACATTTACAAAGCAGAGAGCAACAGACCTCAATTTTCAAAAGCTTTTGTTGAAGTTATTCATGCAGCTTTTCCCTTTTTTAAACCATTCTGGGCAATTCCCATCCACAACCTGTGGCTGTCATTTTCCTACTTTCAGGTGATGCTGAAGAACCATTTTAAAGCTGTAATTCTACTTAATAATAACTTAAGAAACAAAAAAAATGTATCTATGGCTTTGTAGCACCCATATAAAGTCTGAAACTGCAACTTATACTTTAAGGTAGGTTGCAACCTACACCTTAAGACTACGAACTGTAAGTAAGAGTGGTATTTATAAATGGGTCATCTTTTTATCAAGATTATTTTATAGTAGAAGTTTGTGATTTCTACTAAGCTATTAAAACAGAAAACATCACTGAATTATCCAATTAACTTATTCTTCCCAACCCTCTACTAAAAAAAAACAGAAAAAAGACATTTTGCTTTCACAATCATATGTCTATGATTCCACCAGTTACCATAAATTCCTAGTTCACCATAACTAAATTGCTAAAGAATTCTCAGCAAAACTATTCATGACTTAATTCTTCCACCAGCAACACCAGAAGTTCTCCTAACACACTTTCACTTTCAGTAAGAGCTTAAACGAACTTTCTCAAAACCGATTTAACTATCAGGGGTATTTCAAAAGGGCCTGAGGTTTTTGCAATTAAATGTCATCCTCTAAAACCAGGTAGTTTTACATATGACATAAAAGAACACAATTACATAAAAGAAGATTCAAAACCCAGACTTTTGATGGTAGGAACCAAGGATTCTCAGAACGGTTTGCTAAGAAAGCAGTACACGTTAATTTTTCCTAAGACAAGGAGGACAGCTACGCAGCACAACTGTGAAGCATCCCTGCACAGCTGAAGGAGGGGTAAAGGCCTGGAGCAGCGTCACATGAAAAAAAACCAGGAGCTCAACGAAAGGATGGAAACCCACCACTCACTCCCAGCCCGGGGACCTGGGGTGCCCTGAGGCCTCCCCAAGCGCACCTCTCCTCTAGCACGACGCCACCG
>NW_008630542.1:0-11592 GCF_000691845.1 Merops nubicus
ATTCTATGATTCTATGATTCTATAACTCTTACAGAAAACCCTCATGCCTTTTGATGTGAAGAATGAGGAATCCAAGGCAAAGCCACGGGCAGCTCCTTGCTCTTTGAAAAGGATCTGCTAGCCAAGACACAGAGCTCTGTTCTCACTTTGTCAAACTCGATACTGTTCTAATAACACAACATGCTACCTAGAAAACCAGGATGACCATGCTTATCTTTCCTTGTTCTCTGGGTACCTTGTATCTTCAGGGCAGATAAATTCCAAGTGGAGGAACACAAAACTTACACATTAATCAACAACAGGAGGTTCCAGAAATTAGGCTGCTGAATTAATGTTTATTTCATTCTTGCCAAAAGATTTCCTTTTCCTGCCCATCTCTTTGGTTTTTTACTTGTCTTTTAAAACACTTTTGCAGTGAACACTTCTGGAAGGTAAACACAAAAGGGCATTTGGCATGCGAGTTGAAATTCTAGGAGATCCCTTTTAAAAATTACTTCTAAAAATTCTGCAAGTTGTTTAGCAAGTTGCAGTGAAGGATTATTTTGAAATACAACATTCATGTTGATATACCAAGCATAGAATGACAGTTTTCACCACCAAAATAATGCAGTGGGTTCTGGAATCCATTGTGGCAGAGATCTGTCACTCACATGCTGTAAGGCAGGCAGGAGGCTGATTTTTCTGGGCACCTGAGGATGCTCTACAAGAGAGAGGAAACCTGTGGGGATGGAATAGCTGCAATCACTGTTCCGAATGTAGAGTTCGGAATGTGTTCAAGGAAAAGATAAAATGCCTGGCTTTCTCAGCCAGTCCTTGTTGCCATGACAACTGTGGAGAGCAGTAGTTTAGATCAGCCTTAAGGCTACTCTATCAGCTTTAGCAAAGGAAGGGACGTAAGACCACTTAAAGCTGCTGGAGAAACCAGTGCTAATGATATGTCCATATATATTCATGATTCCATTGAGGTTACTGTCATCAGCCTTCAGAAAGATGGCAGCAATTGTCAGTATACCAATGAAAAGTAGAACTTGAATCTATAAGAAGGGAGAGAGTTCAGGTTATTTCATCGAACCAGATCTGTAGCATCACAATGCGTCTCATTCTGTCCACTGTCTTCCTTTGCTTTTTCCCTGGCCTCATCGTGCCAGGCCTCTTCGTGAGTGGGGCAGCAGCAACAGCAGACTGCTGGGGTTGAATGTACCTCCTCCCAGTATCACACCCTTGTATTCTTCTATGAGGCACTCTTCAGGCCGCTCTTCTGCCCTAGCTTTGCTGTCTATAGCGATTCTTAGGGACAGCTCCAGGCTTTGCAGGAGAAGGCTCTAAGAATCATAAGTTTGTAGACTTCACCGTTTCCTTTTTTATTGCTGCTCAAGTAATCCACTTGGGATGTGGAACAGCTTGTTCTGCAAACCCGGGATGTTTCTGTGTTATTCACCTCTGCCTCCATGTCACTTCTGTTTCCTCGCTTCTTCGTACTTAGAGTGTGAAATCAGCAGCAAGGCAGAGCTGATTTCCATTCAGCTAACCAAGCTGCTTTCACTCCACTCACAGTATGAATCACAGACAATGATCACTCATAATCTTAACATGTTCTTTTCTGTGACATTAAATATGCAAGAAATAAGACTTTGTCTGTTTCATAGGTCAGATTTAATGCATTCACAAAGGTACCTTTAACACCTCCATAAGGAGAACACAACTGACGAGGCTATGTAAACAAGAAAACTATCTGGAGTGTTAATACAGGCCATTCTTTTCTTCTCTTTTGGCAAGAGAAGACTTTGGAGAGCTGAATGCACAACATTTGTCTCATTATGCCTAGCATGCTGTTGCTTTGCTTTTTCACAATGGCAAGGTAACCTGCTGACACAGCTTGCCAAACTCCTGCCTCCCTCAGCGGATATATAAGCCAGGCTGATGCAAATGGACTATTGAATTGCATTCACTTGGCAGTCCTCCCACACACAAGATGAAGAGCAGCGACTTTGATTTGCAAGACCTCTTCCTATTTACTTCTTTTGTAGTGGAACATCTTTTGTTCAAGAAACCTATAGTCTCAACTGAGAGTTAGGCTCTGTCCAGTGGTTCTTTCTGTAGTGAAAAATCTTTTGCTACTGTTAGAGCTAACATTCCTCTAGCAGAACATATACACAAATACACAAACACATTCCTGAATTCAGAGAGTGTGGCTAAATATTTTAAAAAAAATATGATGCCCAGGTATTTTCTAGTGTATGTCTAAAACCTGAAGAACAAAACTTTGGGTTGGAAGAAACCAAAGGATGTTCTATTGAGTATTAATTTGAATATATTCAAGTGCTTAATATAAATACTCATCAAAAGGTTGACTTTGACTAAGATCCTTTAATGTACTTTAGGATTATTTTCCATTTGTATTTAATCTTTAGGTCTGTTAAGACTAATCAAAGTAGAAGTAAATGTCAATGTCTACAATTTATTTTTTAAAGGGAGTTCAACTCTGATGACCTTTTCAGATTTTTGACCATCAGTTCTTGCTTGGGAAGTGAAGTGAGGAAAGCTGCATTCCTAGAAGAGTGAAAGTTTTTTTTGATGGGGAGGGACTGCGTGTGAGTTGTTTTCTTGTAATCATCACATAGATAGTTTAATCCTCCTCATATAATGCTAGAAAATTGGTCTAATACAGTCCTGCATGATATAATAGGAAAGATAAGATTTGCATCCTTGTGACACCTGCTTCATGTCCAAACGACCCCCAGAAACAGTAGTACCTGAGATTATGTTAGGACATACAGTGATAACAAGAGCATAGACATACAGGAACATTTAAAAAAACCTAAAGCACAGACATAGCTATGAGTTTCAGGCACTTTCAATAAGCTCTGGAATGTAGTTTTGGCGTATTTTTAGACTATGTTTACTGTATTTAATTCCATCAGCCTCTTTACCAGCCAAATAGGTGATGCTCCTCACAAGGATAATTGCTTCTCCTAGGCTGTGCTGATCAGTTCTTCTGCCTGCAGTGCTGCAATTAGAGTAACATCATCCCAGTATTGACTCTAAATGCTGCTTTACTAGAGACCATAATCTTAACATTTTCCTTACCAGTTTCCAAAGCGAGGCAAGAAAGTGTCTCTACCAAAGAGCCAAGAGCTTTAGCTGTGTTGTCTTTTCATGGGCTTCTGCAGAGGGATTTGTCCTTTCCACAAATGCTCCTATTTCTCTTAGAAGCATAAATACTAGTAAGCACTAACCAACTTTCCTAAGAAACTTATCTTTTTACCCTCTTTGTCCCAGTCTCCCTTCCTCTCCTCTCCTCTCCTCTCCTCTCCTCTCCTCTCCTCTCCTCTCCTCTCCATCCATCCTCTCCTCTCCTCTCCTCTCCTCTCCTCTCCATCCATTTTAATCAGACAACTGAGCCACGGAGGCTCAGGACAGCAGCTGGGATCCCAGCCTCACACAGGCACCACATCTACAATTTGACTTTTAATGAGGGAGGGTCAGAAGGACTGCTATCCCTCCCTTTCTTTGATGCTGATTTCGTTTGGTGTACTTGTCTTCAGTAATTCATCTCAGCCACGTTTTTCTCCCTCAGACCTTGTATTGGCCTTACATTTTTAGGCTTTTGATTGTCAATTCAATTCTCACAGTTAGGCACATCTCAATTAGGAACCCACCTCTAATACTTCTGCTGATTGGCACGTGTCATCCCCTGACTCACCATCACAGACAGCCAGTCTTTTCTTCTGGACCAAAAGACTGTTATTTTTACCAGCATTCTGAAGCATCAAAGGCCAAATAAGTGGCATTGCACCCACTAGCTGCTGGCACTCTGTTGTGATATCAGAGCAACAGGAACTTTCAAATACCTACCACAATGCTCAGAGACATCGCTAAATCTCCAGTTCATTTCTTTGAAGACTTTTTTTCTTTTTTTTTTTTTTTACACTGGTGTGTGTAGAACCACTAGCCTGTAGTTCTTTTAAATTGAAAAATCTAAAAACTACTGTAGCTGCTGTTCCTGACCTGCCCAAGCTGCTCAAAGTAAAGATTACTTTGCTTAGTACAAACTTTATCTTAAAGTGCCAGTATCTTACTTGACAGGGTTTGGCCAGGCTGATTTTCATGTAAGGGCATGTTAAAAAATTTCATGTTGTAATAATTTAATTAAGTGCTGACTTTAGAACATTAAAAATTTGAGCTGTTGCAGAGGTTTTGGAATAACAGGATTTCTACGCCTGGTCCCTTGACTCAGCGATTGCTGCATAATTATGTTTGCAGATCTCTGAAGCTTCTCTTCCAAGCTGTCAGGACAAAGGAGCAGATGGCAGAGCGGGGGTGGCAGGTCAGATGCCTGGGTACGGCTGTATCTCTACTCTCCAGCAAGGTTCCAATGACAGCAGGGCCCCAGTGGATGGACTCCTTCCCCTCCTGGGTATCATGAGTAGCCAAGTGCCAGGCTGACCGGCTGTTTCCACCACACTCGGTCACGGAGCAGGCAGGGGTCACGCTGCAGCACTGCAAGGGAGCTGCTGGTGCAGGTACCCCTTGGTAACTCAATGGGTCCAGATTCAGCTGCTGACCTTCTTCAGCTCTGAGTGGACTCACTGCTTGCTAATTTATTTATGCCAGCTTGTTTGGTAAGAGGAGTTGACTGAACCATTACTGTCAACTATGTTAGAAGACAACAGCTGTGGAAGAGTTTTACTGGCAGATTTGGGACACATGAGAGAGCACTTTGAGGCTAAGAAGCTAGAGATATCTCAGGTATCTCAATTCTCTTTTACAATAACTATGGACATGAATTCTATGTAGCAAAATAAAAGAACATTTAGGATTGAGAACTGATTATAAAGTTACCGTTATTAGTAGATAATCAAAATATACTTTAATCTTGCATTCTGCATTACGATGTTATATTCTTCTGTTGTAAAGAAGCCATTGCAAGAGTTTTTTAATCTTTTCTTCCCCCTCTGCCCTCATTTCTTTCTGTGGAGTTAGTATTAGAATCAAGAGGCCTCTAGAGTGATGCTACAAAATAACATCTCTCCCTCCAGATATTGAAATATTTAGGCAAGCAAGTTTTTCATGAGGAAAGTAATAAGTTCAGGTTACTGCCATCCCAGCACTTGCCCACGTTTTCTGTTTTGGTTTATTTTAATGAAGACACGGTTAGTAAAAAGTCTTGTTTGAAAAATTTTGAGCACTGAAGAGGATAATTTCACATTAGACAGGAAAGGCTCAGAGGTTATTATATGTAATGTATTAGTTACATTTATAAGACTGAGATAAATATACATCCTGTGTTCTTTCAAACTTGTTAGAAAAGAATATATTTATGGCCTGATTTTGAGAAGGACAGCATGTGTAATTTGCCTGAAATGCAAGTCTTTGAAGTATTAGTACCTAATATGTGAACTATGGGTAGAAGAATATGAATGGAGTAATAAAGTTGCATTTTGTTGTAAAAACAAAACCAGAAAGAACTTAAAACCTACTTGTTCGATCAAGGTGGCTTGTGTTGGTAAAATCTTAATAGGACAGACAAAATATACTTTGACTATTGTCACCTTAAGACTAAAAGTCTGCAAGGTGGCTGGGGTATGCACCCCACCTATCAGAGTCAATGTTTCAGAGCCCTGCCAAGGACTTGTACTGATACAGGTTCACAAAGTCAAAAACTGATAGCTTATTGAAGCAACAGACATAACAGATTCAGAATTGCCATTGATAAATTCACTCATGGCATTAGCATTACATACCCTAAGGCTAGCTAATAACTGATTACTTTATACTAACAATTCACTTGAAATATTGGAGGCTCAACTGCTTACTAAAGAGGCGTCCCTGCTAACAGGGAGAGGAGAATGCGTCTGACTCATCAAGCCACACAGCAGCCAATGGAGTGTCTCCTGTTAATGGGGTATTGGCAGGGGACAAGAATTATACTGTTGACAAGGTGGGACTGGGTCCTATGTCATGTGTTGGCATGCTTCTAGCAAGACTTTCTGTGTTGTCAATTAAAAGGGGGGCAAGGCCAGTGTTTAGTGCAGAGGTGTCATTCTTTTGGCTTCACTTCACTTCACTCCACGACATCACTCAGTTGTGCTTGGCCTTGTCCAAGTGTTCCACTACAAACCACCACATCTGTCCTACACTTTGGCCAAATAATTTGCTTAGCCTCTGCCATTGCTCTAGCCCAGTACAAGAAAAGCCCGTTGCTTAAGCTCCCATTTACTCAGACCCAGACTCAGCTGTTCTCTGCTGACTCATGGCCTCTCTATTTCAGCACATCAAGCCTGTCAATTTTCCACAACTATCTATAACTAAACTTATTAGAAACCAAACTAATGGCTTCTGGTCACTGGCAGCAAAGGCTTAAACCACAGAAACTTGTAACTTCCATTATGATTTACGTATCAGAAGCAAGGTGTGTTATGAATTTCAGAGAGCAAGTTACACTTCTATGAAGAGGTGATATTAGCAACATTCATAAAATAAAGTTTTGATTGTAAAAGATCAAACCAAGCAACAAGAATTTTCAATTTTTCTGATGCCTAGACAATAGGTTTCTGTCCACCTGCCTTGGATGGTCTGAGTAAAGGCTTGGCACCACTTCAAAAGCAAAGCAATACTTGAGAGCTTCTCCAAAATGAGTGTCTTGATTTTAGACAGATCCCATTGAGTTTCGAATGTTCAATGTACTATAAGTTGGTGTAAAATTTGACACACAAATTGCTTAAACCCTGAAACACATAAATCATATTTAGGAATAACTCTTTTGGCATTCAGGTCTTTGCTTCTTTTCAACACAAACAGGGGCGGTGTACAAGGACAAAGACACTGATTCTATGTAAGGCACAGAGCAGTCATAAAATATCTGTTCTTTCTTTCAAAGACAAATAAAATCTGGGTTTGAACAGCCCAACTGAATCTGAGCTTGTCTTTATTTTATTAGTGACACTAAAGGACAGATGAGTACAAATCTTTTCTTTTTGTAAAGACAAACAAATGCCTGAGTGTTGGGAGGAATTAAATTTCCATATATAACTCTATATTCTCATTCAAAGCATCTAAGGCCTTGGAAATTCTGGCTATTTCTTCCTCTAAAGAAGACACTGTTCCCCACTGTAAAAACATTGGTTGTCTCCTATTTTCTGGCTTCCCTGTATGTTTCTTCTCATTCCAAAATACTGTTATTTATCAGGGTTTTTTTCTTGTCCTTGCTGGCCATGTCCTATGACAAATCAAAGCTGCTCCCCTATGAGAATTATGAGAGCACTTCCTTCCTCAGTTCAGAAGAGTTTCTTGTCTCAGTGTCCTGAATCAAGCTGTGGGAACTTGAAGGGAGTATGAAAGCTGATATAAACTGCCCTTAAGGACCCTGTTTTTAAAACTCCACTAAGTCCACAGCAGTGCAAACAGTTTGACAACATTGAATACAGCTGATTCTCAAGCTTCTGGTGAATTCCTGCTTTGTTACTGCATCAAGCTCCTCATATCATTCTACAGCCCTGCCTTTCTTACAGCTCTTACAGGGTTTTCCATTCCTGTGAGTTTGATCCCTACTCTCCCATTTCTGTTTTGCATTTTCTACTCTCTCTGTTATGATAGACAGTCGGGCAAGCAATTTCCTATTCCTTGATATGTCCATTTTTAAAATCCCCTTTACTTGGTAGGCATCTCAGTGTTTATTTCTATGAAGAATACATTCCCTGAATGACTGAATTCTTCTGCCTAAGCCTAAATGAGTTTGGCAAAAAGGTCAGGATCAAACATGAACTGTCTGAAAAAGAGTCAAGTATACAAAGGATGTCCATAATGACAAGATAAAGAACAACACACCGATATGTACATAGGGCTCAGTGCAAGTTGATATTGCATTTGGGAACTGAACTAGAATTACATTATTGATGCTGCTGGTCCAACATCTTCCAATCATTGGTGATAAATCAGCCAAGCCAATAATGATTTTATGAGTAAATAGTGTGCTTTGCATCTTTCATAAATGTAAGCCAATACTACAATAAAAATAATCTTTAAAATGGTTTGCCATTAGTCTGAGGTTCTTTGAACTTCCTAATTGATGGAATACAGCCTTCCTTTTCTGTAGAAAGTGCAAATATGAAATCACACAGAAAAATATAGAGCTACTTAACACCTCTAGTTTTTCTGGGATGAACCCCTGCCCCAACAAAACTACTTTTGACCATGATGTACAAACATCAAATATGCTGAAAATAAGATAATGAAATTCAGAGGTGAACTTAATGTCTGAGTTTAGTGGAAAGCTAAGACAAAATCTTCTGCTTCCTCAAGCTGTCTTAGCCTGTATGTTTCATCACTGTCCTTTAGTGAGCTTCACCATTGATCATGCTTTGTACTCTAGGTGAGTGAATTACTGAACAGAGACAGACTTCATCATAATCAAAAATTACACCAGGCTTTTCTCCAGCTGTTCCCCAGCACATTTTGCATACTATGATTGCAGTATGCAGTTGACAGACACTAACTGAAGTTATATTTTGACATTGTGCATATATTCTGTCTGAAATATTCTTATTGCATTTGTCAGAATGTTAGGACTGAAAATCAAACCAAGATAGTAAGAAGAGAGAGAGACACAACAAGAAGAAACAAATTACGAAGTGTTGATGCCAAAATGTTTTGTTTTTCCAAGACTGAAAAACTTTGGGTTTTTTTCCTGGATGAGGATTATGAAGAATTTGAAATCATTGAGCTTTCCATCACCACTACAAGACCAATTCTAATAGACTAACTCGACCCTGCTAAGAGAGATTTAAATGGGATATGGACAATTTTTTTAAAACTTCATCTTTTATTACTTCCTTCAGTATTTGATCTACCATCTTCCACACTCCTCAGAATTTATTAATCAGTAAGTGACAATGATTTGGCCTTTGGCCTCCAAAATGTCAATACTGTATCTCTATTAGGAGACATTTCATTAACCAAAGCTTTTATAGCCCACTGTATAGGGAATTTGTGAAGTGGTAGATAGAAATTAAATAAAACTTCATGAAAATCTGAGTCTCACTGTGGAAATTCACACTGTAGAGCTAGAAGTATGAAGTCTTAAAAAAAAAATAAAATAGAAATTGCTTTACTTGTATGACAGCCAATGACAATTACTAGTTACATTTCATGCAGTCTTTCTCTCATTGTCTTTTTTTTTTTTTAATGTAAATCAATAATCTCAATAGTTCTTTGCAATTCCTTTTAAGCCATCTTTTTGCTTACTTCTTTTCCATGGCTTTTCCTAGCCTTTCCAATAATAACACTCCAAATCCTTCCCTCACAAAACTGAAGGATCTAGTTTCTAGTTAAGATTATATCTTTCATTATCTAGAAGTCCTTAATAAATAAGTACATGTAATTGTTGATATGCTGTTCTTGGTTTTGTGTGCTTTGCTATTATTTAGATACTAATTGTTGTGTTTGTTAAGGAGGGCAAGAAGAAGGCCAGAGTCAACCCTTTGTTGCTTGCATTCCTCTTTGATAACAAAAGAATAGGAACAAAGTCCTGTGTTAGCAAAGAGTGCAGCAAGATTGTAGTAAGAAGAAAGAACAGGAAGCTGTATCTTCCTTTGTCCAGGAATCAAGATACTGTGGACAGTTTATGACTCAGGCAGCTCTTTCTCTGCTTCCTCTAAGATCTACACTATCTGGTGTCTCTTTGGTTTTCTCTGAGCTTTCTGAAAGTTCCTTATAGTTTCATCACCTGTAGTCACAGCCCTTCTGTTTGTAACTTATCCTTGAGTTTCTTCTTCTTCAGAAATTTCCAAGCAGCACAACAGATATTAAATGTAGTGTCTTCCAGATTTCCAGTTACTTAACTTCCCAGGGAGGCACTGATGAACTCTTTCATCAGATCTAGATGGAAGACAGCTAGAAGCCTGTCCACTTTAACAAGGTTTGTATTTCTTATAGATCAAAGGCATCTTTACTGGCACAAATGCTTCCAGCACAATTGTATATTTTCCCAGTTAATATTATATCAATCTCTCCAAAATTCCTACAAGTAGGAGGTTTAGAAACTGCATGGTTATTTTTGAAGATTATTTATAATAGACTGTTATGTACACTCTGTGAGACAAGCCATACAAATGGGACAGTCTGAAAAGTAAAAAATAGAAAATATATCCTCACTTCTTGGCACTATGGTAAGTTTTGTTTGGCAAAAACTTTTTTCTCTTTAGTCTTAGAAAATGGGAGAAGTTCTTTATATTGTTAAGAAAATCTTGAATGTGAATTTAATATATAATGAGGGTGTGAAATTAAACAAGAAATTAATGAACTTGGTTTAATTCAACTTCTTGATTTAGACAATTTCACCAAAGGAAATATTGTTATATTTATTACATAGATTTCCCTCAAATATCAGGACATGAGCTTTCATAATCACCAACAGATTTATATGTTTTACAGTTTTGTGGATTGATTGATCCATAACAGATTTATGGAACAAAATATGTATGAAAGAATTATGAGTTACAGAAGGACAGGAGTTTTGGGTTCAGGAAAAAGGAAAAGATATCAAAACCAGCATGGCCAGCAGGAGGAGGGAACTGATTGTGCCCCTGCACTCCACACTGATGAGGCCACAGCTTGAGTACTGGGTTCAGTTTTGGGTGCCACAGCATAAGAAAGATCTTAAGGTGCTGAAGTGGGGCAACAAGTCTGGTGACAGATCTAGGGAACATGAATTTTGAAGAACAAAAATACTGGGTTTGTTTAGTCTGGAGAAGAGGAGGCTGAGGGGAGACCTTATTGCTCTCTGCAACTACTTGAAAGGAAGTTGTAGTGAGGTGGGTTTTGGTCTCTTCTCCCAAGCAACTAGCAATAGGACGAGAGGAAACGGGCTTAAGTTGTGCCAGGGGAGCTTTAAATTGAATATTAGGAAGAGTTTGTTTCACTAAAGAGTGGTGAGGCATTGGAACAAGCTGCCAGGGAGGGTGGTCACCATCCCTGGAAGGATTTGAAAAACATTTAAATGTGGCACTTCAGGGCATGGTTTAGTGGTCATGGTAATGTTGGGCTGATGGTTGGACCAGGTGACATTAGAGGTCTTTTCTAACATTAATGATTCTATGATTTAATTCAACCTTATTTTTTTAGATAAATCAACTACATGAACTAGTTTCCTTTGTGTAGGCAGGAAGAGGATCACTGCAGAGTGCTTCTGTGCAGTGGAATAATGGACTATATGGGGGACAGTTCCTCAAAAGAATTAGCTAATTATTAAATTAGTGAAACTAGCATTATGGCAGTGTTTTATAGAGTACTTAGCATGTGTTGATTCTCAGCTGAGGCTTGCTGCAGGCTTAAGTGTCACTTAAGCATGTTTTTAGAAGAATAAAGGCTGAGTGAATGGCATCATAATTTATATCTTAGATGTAAAATACCTTCCCTGATGCATTGTATTACAGGCTTGCAGCACTGTTACAGAGAACATTTGGGCTTTCAACCAGATTCGTTGAAGTACAGTATCTAAGTGGTCCTGCATTTTGAGCTGAAACTCAAAATGCTGTTTCTGATTCAGAACTTGTCACCAAACTAATGCCAGAAATCATAGAATCATAGAATCCT
>NW_008630543.1:0-3760 GCF_000691845.1 Merops nubicus
ACTAGACCAGGTTGCTCAAAGCCCCGACCAACCTGGCCTTGATTGTCCCACTTAAGTGATGGAGCTGTTGCACACACTTGGCGTGAAGTATCTGTGTGCTGTTATCCCAAGGAGTTCTGCTTGCTCTGGAAGCTGCTGCTTGTGCTCACTGTCTGGATGATTAGATAAAACCATTTTAAAGGAATTTTGGTTTTAAAGCGGTTGATTTGAGTTGCTGAAGTATTCTAAGCCACGTGTTTGCTATGCCACATGTTTCCAAGTCCTCCTTTGTCTGCTCTTTGGTCCAGTTTAAATTTGATCTTCCTGGATTTAAGCAACATCCCTCATTTGGAACAGAAGACTTCCTCACGCTTCTGTTGAAATCATTAATAGCTTTGTTTTTGGCTTCTGTGAATTTCCATAACAGCTCCATAATGCAGGCAGTAATACTTCCTCAGAGCAGCACGCTCACTGCTGCTCAGATTGTTCTAGCTTTTCCATTATACTTTTGGTGGTGAATGATTTTTTCAGATCTTAAAAAAGCCCCACCCCACAAGGACTCTCTTGGGCTGCTGTATAGAAACCTCTGTTAGCTGTCAGACAATGAAATAGCAGGCATAGCATCCCCAGAGAAACGTGCAAACTTCAGAGGGACATGAGAAAAATTAATCGGCAAAACAAAGATTATCCATACCAAAGGAAAATTTTAAAACCCCACAAAAACAACCCTGTAGCTGGTTTACAAGTTCTTCTGGAAGAACTCACTGGTTTGGGCTAATCACAGTTGTGAACAGCATAATAGCACTCTTTGTTCTCTTGTTGTTAGTTTCTTTATCATGTGTTGTGTGTGAATTTTTAGCAGAAGATGACATGTAAGTACCAGTTCACAAAATCAGGAGACTCAGTTTCTGTATTGAATTATTCTTTAGGGAAGTTCCACTTGATTTCAAAGTTGGGAAGAGTAGAGAAGAGTGTAGAAGCCCACTGTGGAGCTGTGCTTGCAGGAAGGTGGAATTACGAAGGAACAGCACTGGTTACAGGTAAGTGGGAAACTTAAAGTGATGAAGTGTTTTGAAAACGAAAATAACTGAAGATCTCTTTCAAAATAAAGCCTTTTGTTTTTTTTAATATGCAAAGATGCCATGCCATGAAGAAATGTAAGGCTACTGAAAGATAGTATTAAACAAAATCTATGATAAATAAATACTTTCAATAAAATGTGTAGAATGTAACTACTTGATTCTGTGGACTAAATACAGCAGAATATTTTGAAAAATAATTTAATCCTCAATATATGTTTCAAAGCTGTAATCCTAAATTTCATAGTTTATATTGTACTTACATTGAATTTAAATTAATAAAACTGAGTCTATTAATTGTTTGCACTTGCTAGAACACAGGAAATGGAAACAAAATATCAACACTATAAATGAAGTTTGTTATAAGTTACTTTGCCTTCATTATCACTGGGGTTCTTATCACCTTGTTTAATAGAGTTTAGTTTTGCGTTATTTGTTTAATGCTGTGTTAGAAGAATGTTGTCTATTTTAACAGAAGATCTAGCAAAAACATTTATCTTTTATAGTGATCTTATTTATTAGATGCTATCCTATTTCATTGAAAGTAAATGTTTTTAGTGTCAGAGTGCTTAGATGGTTTTGTGAATGTTTGCTTTGCTTTTTTTTCTTACCTGTTACAAAAAAAAGGTTGCTAAGTTGGTACATTTGTATCCCTGCCCAAGATGTTTGGGATTTTGGAGCCAACACAGTTTACTGAGTCCTCGTGAGCATCTTGAATGTTCCTGTGCTTCTCTTTCTTAATTATCAGGAGTAATGTAGATCCAGCTGGAGTCTAACTCTTCTCTGTCAAGGCTGGGAGAGCAGTCTCCCAGTGTCTGCATCTCTACATGTCTCTTTGTCAAAAATCGTTTGGTAATTATTTGCTCTGGGCATTTTTCTCAAAAACTTCTATCTGGATATTAAGGGGAAGCCAATTAAATTTCCTGTGATAGACTTCTCCTGTATGGGATTTCTGTTGGTGTCAGAATTTTCTGCAGCCTCCTGTTGATTTAGCACAGCTGATTTCTTGGGACAAATTCCAACCCAGTCCAGAAGTACTGAAGATAATTTTGGATCTGCTTGTTTCCAGACTCAGTCTGACTCTAAAATGCTGCTTCAGGGAACTCTGTCTGGCATGTTCCTGTGAAATCCCAAAGGGATAGAAATATTGTTCTTTTTAAAGAGAAATTTGCCTCAGGAACTTCTCCAAAGAAAAAGTCAGAATTGTCTTTTCAATTTTTTTTTTTTTTTTGAAAGACTGCATGACACTTAGGGGCAGTGTGGGAACTTATCCCATATCCAAACAGTGGACTCTGAGATCAACTACTCTTACACCACAACTATACTTTGAGGAAGCGTTGACGATACTCTGTCAGTTGAAATATTCTTTATGGCTCTAATTTAACAGTATAAAATGTGCACAAGTAAGATTTAATTGAGGTTTGTTTGCTTGGTTTGGTTTGGTTTTTTTTTCACTTTTTAAACACTTAAAAGCTCTTATCAGCCAGGTATGAACCCAAAATCTGGTAAGTAAATCACCTTGGAATGGAAGAATGGCATTAAGCTCTAGGTGCTCATTTTTGCTCATTAATTGAATCTGGGAGTTCTAAATGAAGGCCCAGAGCTGCACATTTTAGGTACAACTGCACCCTAGGAAGTCTGTGGTCCTTGTGCTGTGCTATGTAGTTTAAGAACTTTATCTTCAATGAGTAAACTGGGTTTCTTGGTAACACGCAGTTACATTATAAAATTTAAGCCTTCCAAATGGAGCGTTCGGTTATCTTCAGTTTCACCATTTATCAGCCGTGAAGGCTCCAGTTTAATACATAAAATCTGCTCCTACTCTCGTTGGACTCCTCTGAGACTTATTTAATCAGCCTCTGGGCCATTGAACTGTAATGAGATGAAAAATATTAGCAATGCTAAATAGAAACTACAGAACTTGGGATCCTTAAATAGTGGTGGACTTTCTCTTCCCAGGAGCTGCTTCAGATAAGAACACTATTGGGATTTTCAGGAGAGGAAGAGACTTGTTGATAATAGCAGAACAGTCTTAATTTTTTTCCTTAATATACTATTTGCATGTTAGGAGGGCTACATAATCAGTATTTACCTGTAAAAAGATTTGGACTTATTTTAACTCTAGTGTTCCCTAGCTAAATACAAGTGCCATGTTTGTTAGACTTACTCTTGCATTTAAGTTGATGATTTCTGTGATAACTTTACAGTTGGTGAAGATGGCCAAGTGAAAATCTGGTCTAAAAGTGGAATGCTGAGATCCACTTTAGCTCAGCAAGGTAAGGTTGATTTTCTTAAAATTCCATTAGAAATTTTTAATTTGGGGTATTATGAAATATATTGAAATACCAGACCCTAAATCTGGCACTAATGGTTCGTTTAAGAATATTAAAGTCTAGATATACTTAACTAAAATTAAACATAAATCATAGTTGAATACAGTAGGAACTGGATTTTTAATAAGATGATTCTCTTTTCAAAAAAGTAAATTCTTCAAGTTAAAAGTATTATTGCGACATTTTTAGACAGTAGTTTCAGCTCCACCCCAGGGATTCTGGAGAGGTTGAAGAATTAAAAATTTTTAAAAATTCTGGTTTTAATACCATGATACATACTTCTATGGTGAAACTGAAAACAAAACAAAACAAAACAAAACAAAAAAACCCTAAACAAACAAACAAAAAAACACCTAGCTTTAAAAGCAT
>NW_008630543.1:3791-9821 GCF_000691845.1 Merops nubicus
GAATGCTTGAAAGATGCAAAGTGCAGGTAGGTTAGCTCTTCTGGACCTGAAAACTAGTAGCAGCCCTTGGTTCCTCTCTTTAAGCTAGTCACTAATTTAATATATGCAAATTGTTCTACTGAAGCAAAACGATCCCTGTGCTGAAGTTCTTTGTTCAACTGGGGCCATGGAGACCTAACCTTGATCTTGGCTTTGTAGCTACAGTTTTAAGCATGCTAGAGCTTTTCAGTTATTCAAGTCAGTTTAAAATCTCATTATGGTAAAGTGCAGCAGTGTAAGCTGCAAACACACTTTTACACATCATGTTTGATGTTTTTAAAATGCTATTTTCTATATTCAAAATTTCTAACACTTTTATACTATTTCAGTGAAGATACTGAGATAGACTTTGTTTTTCAGGCTTCATACATTGAGATCATGTGACCTTTTGACATTTTTTAAGAAACCACATGCACCTGGGGTTGGGTTAAATGTCAGACCTTTATCTCTTTCTAAAACAAATTATCTGAATTCTTTCAACCTGTTGAAGGCATTTTAACCACAGGAGTGAATGTAAAATGTATTTCAGTTCTGTTAAGGAAGTTCCTATTCAGATGTAATGTTTTTTCATGCTTACAATGTAAAAAGATAAGCCAACTGAACTATACGTTTTGAAAACAAAAACAAAACAAAAGCCTGACAGAAAAAAAAAAAAAAAAAAAAAAAAAAAAAAAAAAACAACCAGTTGAAGCACACACTCTTACTATTTCTCAGTTGCTCTGTTCCAAGGGGTTTTATGCTTAATTAAACATAAAACCAAGGGGTTTATGCTTAATTGTGCTTATTTGAGGCTTAGTGAAGCATTGAAAATAAGAGACGTATTCTAGTTTGAAATATGCAAGCTGAATTTTCATTGATTTCTTAGAATTTGTAGTACAGTATGAGTACGGCTGAGTCCCCATGGAATATTTGTCTTGTGTTTGTGGTTTAAGCTAAGATCCTGTGAGGCTCACAAACCCTTTAAACTCTACATTTATAGTATCAGACTCCCACAGACCCCTCTGTAAGCTACTGACATACCTGGGATCAGTACAGAATTCTGCAGAAATATTAAGAGAGGTGTATTGTATTTGAGCTAATTTTTGACTTCCTTTATCATCTTGAGAACTGAAAGGATTCCCATTGCTAACATTCCTTCAATTCATTCCACTCTTTGTATTAGGATTTTCAGGCTCTTATCTTCGGATGATGGTCCACATGCCTATTCTATCTTTGGATATTTATTCACTACAAAAACCATGAACGTACATTTTTCCCTTTTTTAGCTTTTTCAGGACTTATATGGAGTGCTCTCGCCACATGTCCTTCCATCATGCTGGTGCACAGAATAAAGATGGAAAAAAAAAACCCATAACCTCTGCTGCATTCAGCTTCTATCTGCAATATTGCTGTTAGAACCACGTTCTTCTTGGAGCCTGATCTCACTTCTTCATCCTTAGATTATCTTCATATTTATCCTTTTTTTACCTCCTTTTCTTTAAACTGAAAGCTTGTTAAAAAATGCTGCATCTGCAATCCCCTGGGCTTCCAGCTGCCATGGTGCACTGCTGCGTTTTGATTTTGTAGGTTTTGTTGGTTTTTTTTCCTGGATTTCTTTGCTGTATGGTGGTAACCCCCAGGACTATGGTTAAAGCAGGATTTCTCTGCATATTCTGTGGTGCCTATGCTGCAACATGGCACTGTGCTCAAGGTGTCTGTGTTCCTTCGGAGAAAGCCACAGAATGATGAAGAGTGGGATGTGTGAAGCATTGAAGGCCCACGTGTGAAAGGAAAGGTGGCTCTTCCGGCACAAGTTTCCACGGTGCTCTGTAGACTGACACCACCTTTGTTTGAGGTGAAGTCTGTTGTGTCAGTGGTGCCACCTGCACCCAGTCCTGCACAGGACCTGTGCCGACCCCAGGCTCCTGAAATGTCTACTGCCTGGGATGAACCATTGGCTTGCTAACCCTCAAAGTCCTCTACAGAGTCAGAGGTATTGGTCAAGCCGAAAGTTAAGCAGAATGCAGGTGTGCCTTCCTCACTACAGTCAAGATTATTCTGCAGTGCCATTTCTGTACCTTATCCCACCAGTGAAGCTGACAGCTTTGGAGATCACATTACTGTTAGTCCAAGATCTGAAAGTCTTCAGGGCAAGCAAACAATCTTTGTGGATACACTCGAAGTGTTTCATTGTTAGAGCACCTGCTTCCAACCTGGTAATTATTCTGATGTCTCTAGTTCTGGTCAAGATGGGAGTAATTCCTTGTGGGAAAGTTCTACTTTAAATCTATAGGATGACTTTGTTTCTTGTGCCATGAAATCTTACCTTGTTTAAGAGCATTTGGTGAAGGACATCAATGTAACCTTTAGGAAAGTACACATACATTGTGCAAACCAAGTCAGTGGTCTCCATGTGTTTTATGATTCATGGTGAAGCCCTGACTTTCCATTATTATTTATCATTTAAACATCATGACTGTTGCCTGGGGAGGTTTAGGTGCCCAAACACTGGATATGTCCGAGGCCAGGTTGGATGGGGCTTTCAGCAACCTGGTCTACTGGGAGGCATCCCTGCCCATGGGAGGAGGGTTTCAGCTAGATGATCTTTAAGCTCCTTTCCAACCCAAACCATTCTGTGATTCTATCCACAGACCCATTTTTTCTGTGCCACACATTCCACCAGTTTACCTTGGATGGATTTCTAATTCTTCAGGTGATTTCTGTCACCTTTCTTTCAAATCCAATTTGTCATCTGGTACTCTTTAAGACTATATTTTTCTGGAGTACTTCTTTTTTGGCCCTGCTGACTTTCTGGTGTGCTTCCAGTGACTTGTATGCTGAGTAAGCACCAGGGAATACACAAATTATTGGTGTATAAGTTGTCTTTTTGGTTACTGGAGGCAAAATCACAACAACTGTGATGTAAACAGTTCAATTACAACATGTTTATTGGGAAGCAGAACTTAGTTTTTAAGGGACAATTGCATTCCAAATGCAGCTCCTAGTTTTTGTGGTGCCACAGAGAAACATAAAATTGTCTGAATGAATTTTTCTATTCCCATGAAAGTAAAAAGTCTCTCACAAACTTACTGTTGTAATTGCTGAAGTATCTGCTGTGGCTGGAAGTGTCAGCGTGACTGCTCCATCCCTCTTGTGCTCAGCCCTGTACGCATTGGCCAATGGGAATGATTCCTTGGGGGTTAACATCTGGTAGAGCACTGAGATATAAAAAATCCACTCTGTGTGCTTGATGCTGATGTTCCTCCTTCAGATCTTCTGCTTTTTTCAGAGAGGATTTTTTCCTGAAAGAGTTTATCATCAGTGTAATTCCTCGGTCTCTCTGTGCTGCAGAATTTCTCTTTCTGCAGCAGTGCAATGTGTTGGCAGTCTTTTCCCAACCAAGTTCTTGTTAAGTGCAGAAGGAAATGAGTTAACTTAGCTCCTGCTGTTAAGCCCTGGAAATTGTGGTTAAGTAGTCAGCTGTCATAAAAAAGTTAAACATTTGGTTTAAATATAAAAGTCTTCTGATTGTTAAATCAGCATTAGAGCAGGACAAAAATGAGTTTATTTAGAATTTCTGTACAGCTGGTGACAGAATTTATGTCATTTTCAACATAAATTGCTGCCAGTAGGAAAACAGCGAGTGCCAGATTTACTTAATATATGTTGTATGTTTTTGTGAGTTGTCTCCTGTAACGGTTGCTGAGTTAAAATTTTTTTTCCATAATTCCCTATTTTTAAGCAACATAAAATAAATGCCTTCCTAGAAGAAAATATATTACGTACAAAAATTATTCAGGAGCAATGACACCAGCTCTCAGCTTAGAGCTCTAGCATTTGGAAGTCAATAAAGTGTAGTGTGCTGAATTGATGTGGCTGTAGTAGTCAGGGTTTTGTTCAGAGGGCAAATGTGACAGACTAAGTGGTGAGATAGCAGATGATTTTAGGATGGTTGATACAGCAGTTCAACCACTTAAGTATCTAAGTCTCATCAAAATACTCCTATGAAAAGATATTCCTGAGTCATTTTTTGAAGTGGAACCTAATATGCCAAATGTGTCTTTGAAAATTTTACCCTGTAAGAGCATTTTTTAATCCTTTTGGGGGGTCTTATTACCGTAAATTGAAGTTATATAATAAATGGTTTGTTTGAATAATTTTAATTTGATCAATTTGATACTTAGCTGAACTATGCATAAGTCCATACGAAGTGCAGATCTCTGAGAATTTAGACTTACTTTCCATTTTCCTCTTCTAAAACTACAAAATTGTCAAATATCAACATTTAGGTTGTAACAATTGCCTTTCTGAGGTTTCTTATTTCTCAAGCAGAAATTTTGGGGTACAGTTTCAGTTGAGTTAACATCTGTGTACCATTGGAGATTCATTGGGCTCTTCTGTCTACCATTCTATCAAATCTGTTCCAGAAGTAGAAGGATCTCCCTTGGGTCCTGTCATATCTGTAAGCTCTACGTGGGTATCTTGGCATATCCTGCATGCATCACGCTGCTTAGGTGCTTGTGTTTAGGCAATTGAATTGTGTCTGCAGAGGCCTCCTTTCTGCCAGGGAGAATATTAAGGCTGTTATTGAAAAACAGAAGCCTGATACATGCCTTTACTTTCCCGTTTCTAAGATCTGGAAGCAAGTTTTGCAAAAAATAACTAGAATGGTCTGATAGGGGCTTACTACACAGCATCCCTCCTCACAGTTTTATAGGCACTGTAATGTGGAGGCCGTGCTGAAACCTGCTGCTTGTTGCTACAGGGCTTTTGCTGTGATAGAAATCAATGTTTGCACATGCTCGTTACTGAACTTTCCTAGTTTTAACTAGTTTTATTTGCAAGGAATCAAGTAGCATAATACTTCTGATTCTTCTTCTTCAGGAGAGGCTAATCCTGTCAAGTGCTATGGAAAATATCTGCATAGTTGGCAAGTGGGATTTTATTTTTTTTTTCCTGGATGCTTTTCCCGTGTAATTTTTTTACTTTTTCTGTTTTCAAAAAAGACCATTTGAAAACTGCAACATAACATGATTTTAAAGTGCACCAGTTAGCTTTATTCTAGAGCTATCAGTCTCAAGTTTTCTGTTTGCAAAAAAGTGTATTCTATAAATTGGGAAAAATCTGTGAAGTCTGAGGGCTACTCTCATTTTATTTGTTGTCATTTGTGTTCTAAGTTGTCTATGGAATGCTTGACGTTTTATATGTGCAGCAGAACAAAACTGTGTGTTGCGCTAGAGGCTTAATTATGGAGCCTAAACATCATACAAAGAGTAATTTAGGTGCCATAGAAAGCTTTTTATATCCATGTTTGTGTTCAGTCATGCCATTGTGGGTTTTCTATTCTATTTTCTGATGTCTGTTGATAAGTATTAGGATGATTGTTGTCACATTGATTTTCTTTATCTCTCAAGTGACAACTGTGAATAAAAGTGCAGCAGAGTATGAATGATCACATAAAAAATGCAGCTATTAGTCTTTGCGTTCTGGAGTTGTGTAAAACTGTTCACTTACAAAAAGTTTTACAAATTAACAGCATGGTGAATAGATAATGAAGTTTGAGAAAGATGCAATGTTAAAACCACATTATTAAAGGTGATAGGTGGTAACATGGTGAATCATCTACCTGACTTGCTGGGCATACTTTTGATAAAAGTAGCTGTCCTGTTTGAATTAGATACTGATCAACATCACAATGAGTGGTCTCAGCATTGGATTTAATTATATTATAGGTATTTTAATGGTATTTTGTGAGGATTCAAAGGTAAACATGAAATGGGTTTGCAGGTATTTGTAGGAAGTGTCTACAAACTAAACAGAGCAAGAGGGAAGATAGGAAGATTTGACATCTGGGTTTTGAAGGCTGACTTTGTGAATGGATCATTTTGGGAAAAATTAATATTTTAATACTTGTCCTGGTTCCATGTAAAAAGGGGTTCAGGGCAGGACCCACATGGAACAGAACTCACCTCTCCCCCCCCCCCCCACCAGAGAGAGGGGGAGACCCTGGCG